>NC_069500.1:431777555-431973809 GCF_027579735.1 Bombina bombina | reverse complement strand
GAGTGTAATTTCTTCTACTGGCTGTGTTAACACAGCTTGGCCTTGAGGCCAAAAACTTTCAGGATGGGTGGGGATACCACAGGCTAAATAAACTATTTCAAATGCCAATATAAAGGTAATGGAAATACTTGTAAACAATTTAATACAGTCCAGCAGTTAAAGTGAATCATTAGGAACAAATTAAAGGGGAGAACATTTTTTAAGTAAACTGTCCCTTTAAGTAAGAAAGAGATTAAAAAAAAATGGGTGAGTTGATCCGAGGGATACTGAACTGTAGAATGTGTATGTCATCTCATTCACCTACTATTGCAATAAATGACAAATGTGCCATGAGAATTAAAATTACTCTAGTATATTATCAGGGCATGTCTAATAAGTGAATCTGTTTTCAGGGCTTGGTGTAGATATGCAGGAGTCTTGCGCGGGTGGGTGGAGACTCGTGATGCAGTGCTGAACCATGATGAACAATCTATCACACAGGATGTGCAGAGCGACCTGTTGCAGGTAGAAATGGAAGCAAAAGTTCAGAGCATTTCTTCTAACCACCCCCCTGCCCGCATGTCTCGATTACAGTGCCTAATGTCATTCTTATTTATAGTTTTCTCACACCAATTATACTTGTGTACACTTCTTTCCTTCAGCTGGAGCTACAGATTGAGAAGCGTAAACAAAAGCTAGATATGGAGAAGACACAGATGCAGGGTTATATCAGCCGTATCCAGGAAATAAGAAACTTGCTGGACTGTTTGTAATGGAGACTATGCACACCTTATGCCTTTCAACTAAAGCCAGCATCTGGCTAGTGACTTGCTCAGAAATGTGTTTTTTATTGGATCTTTTATTATTTTATTTCAAAATGTTAACTATTAAATGAATTAATGTATTACATAAATTGTACCCTTCCAAAGTAAAAAAGAGAAGTGCTACAGCTTCTCCAAGGTTTCAGTAAAAATCCATAGTGCTAATCCTCCACCCACATATCTGAAGCAGGTTCTGCACACAGGAATCTGACCTTCATTTTCCGGTCTATAAGATGGCGTCAATTTAGTCATCATTTGGGTGAATGTCAGTGTTGGGACAGAGGCTGCCTTAAGGGTAGCACTTCCCTGAGGTTGGCAGTTTGTCCTTTCTCTTCCTAGTATATGGCATTCCTCCATCGACTGATAAAAGTAGCAATTTTCAAAGATTACAAAAATGATTGCTGTCATAAAAAATAGACATTCTTCATTTTTTTAAAAATGGCAACAAGCTGCTCCAGCACAGCATTGCAAAAGTCAACAACCAACATCTCTTAAACAAGGAGAGAGAAAAAAATGGAAGCAACCAAAAATAAGTGCTGAGTGAGAGTAGGAAGGGGCTGGTGTATGATGCAGTGGGCAGAGCAGATGGTTTGTGCAGCTACTACCACCACCACTATGTTTAGCATGTGCAGACATTTACATCTGCAGAGACACTGCCGCGTGTCTGTCAGCACCAGGCTTCTTCAGAGCAGAACAGTGCAACTGGGCACGTTTCATCTTCAAGGCAGGATTACAAATGGTGTTCTACATAGAACCCACAGCTTCACCAAAATGTATTTTCTGCCCAGCCTTCAAGTTAAAAGTGAAATCTTTTGGCGCCTCAAAGATCAAGACAATGGTGGAACCAAGGTTAAATTCTCCTAGTTGGTCTCCTTTCCTCATAACAATTCCATCCTGATTATTGTTCGTTACATAGCTTAAATCGTTGTGAGAGCCTTTACTGTAGCGAGGGCTGTTAGTCTGTAAATCCTTAGAAAGAGAAGAAAAAGAAAGAAAATTGATATTTAGACAGTAAATTTTTCATGACATCAAAATGTTGTTGATACTCTATAATTACTTACCCTATCAAAATATATGCGTATAGAGCCCACATTTGTGGCCCCCACTGCCGTCAGGGAAAAGAATCCATGTTTCCAGCCACCTGTAAGTACGACTCGCTCATTATAACAGAAGAGCTCTTTTATCCAACGAGCTACTCCTGGATTCACCGACATGAGGGAGCCTGCAAGACAATTCATTTTCTATTTAGTAACCTTAAAATGTGTGTCACCAGCCCTCGACAATACCACGCTGTATTCAGCTAACTACTCATTTGGGAATTTCCAAAAATACAATAAAGCCACTTAGTTTATAATGTGGGTTTCTGTCACAAAGATATCCTTTGTAAATAGCCTGAGCGCTTGTTCTGGTGGTGATCGCATAATCATACATCACATTTAATTTTACTAGACAGAAATCTCCCATCAAAACAGTTCATAGGGTAAAGTGGAGCTTACCAGGAAAATGCCTGCGGTGATGCACATTCCAATCAGTGGGTGAGTGGAAGCAGTGATAGTCCCCAGGTGCCAGATAAATGACACAATGATACAACTGGTTTCCTTCTTTTGTCACCAACTTGTCCTGAAATGAAGCTAGCACACATGAAGGAGAGACAATAATGCATTACTCATTGTACTTAAAGGGACATTAAACACCAGGTTACAACTTCAGTAACATGTTTAATACTTCATGCAAGTGTCATCCTGTACCTGCAGCTCTCGTTAAAGCCATTATTCTCTTATTTTAGCCAATCACAGAGGTATGTTGTAAATGATTTGCCTCTTTATACTGGGCACCACCATCTTGTAGCATTCTGTCATAGAAGCAGTGTGCTACTACTTTTTGACAGCTATACTTTGCACTTTAGGTTAACGTATGCAACAAAAAAACGAAGCTTTACATTTTTGCAGGGGGGTGTTTAAAAAAAAAAGTCAAAATAAGAAACTCATGATACAGAGCAACAATTTTTAACAACTTTGCCATTAACAAAATATGTGCACTTTTTGAGTCACCAGCTCCTACTGAGCATGTGCAAGAATTCACAGAATATACGTGTATTCATTTGTGATTGGATGATGGCTGTCACATGATACAGGAGTAGAAATAGACATAACTTTGTTAGAAAACAAAATCTACTACTATTTGAAATTCAGACTAAGAGCTATTGCATTGTCTTTATTATGCAAATCTACATTTTTATAGGTGCTGTTTATTTACTGGTCCTTTTAATTAATGTAACCACTGCAAAAATGTACAGCCCCCACTCTATATTGTGTATGCTAAACTGAAGAGAAAAATAAGGTAACAATATCATAGATCTGTGAATACCAACCATTTCTGTCAGTGTGTGTGAGTACACTTAAATTCCAAGATGGCGACGCCCGGTGTGAAGATGCAGCTTCACTAACCAGCACTTGTAAAGGGTTAAACTAAGAGAATGGCTTTAAAGAGAGCTGCAGACACATGAGGCAAAAACAATAGCATGGGGAGTAGTAACTGTTACTGTAGTTATACCTAGCAGTTTAATGTCCCTTTAAAAAGGGACATGAATCCAAATGATCTTCTTTCATGATTCAGGTAGACTATACCATTTACTTTTGTTATCAAAATGTGCTTCTTTCTATTGGTATCCTTTGCTGAAGGAGCAGCAATGCACTAATGGGAGCTAACTGAAAAGTGGGTGAGTCAATAACAAGATCCATAGATGTGCAGCCACCATTTAGCAGCTAGTTTCCAGTAATGCACTGTTGCTCATGAGCCTACCTAGGTATGCTTTTCAACATAATACCAAGACAATGAAGCAAAGAGCATGTTCTGTCTGTAAATTCCACTTCCATGATTCAATTTTCTTATTTTTCCATCTTCAAGAGAATAAATCTCTGAACTGTTCCATTAACCAGTTAAAAAAGGGCTAAGGAACAAGATTATAGATTGTGTGTGTATATATATATATATATATATATATATATATATATACACACACTGTATATAGTAGTGCCCCATTAACAAGGTAAGAAATGGGCAAGCTAATTAAGTTGCTAAATGCAGTGTTTCTTAACTTCAGCCCTCCTGTACCTTTATCAGAGAAGATTCTAAAGAATTCCCTACCTGAAACAGGTAAATCCATTGCCTTGAATGAGCCACTTAGCAGTCAAAGTAAATACGTTAAAGGGACATTAAACACCTAAAGACATTTATATACATTGTTTAATTACATGTAGTAAAACAACTTTAGAATATACTTTATTTATTTTGTTTTCCTTTCCTGTAATTTGATCCTGAATATTGCGTTTTCTAATTTATGTTAAACATGGAAGTGCAGACACTGCTGTATTCCTCACAGTCATTGGTTGCACACTCTAATAATCCATTTATAATCATTCCTAATTGTCCTCTGCAGAAAAGGTAACATAAGTTACAATAAGGTGGTGCCCACAACTTTATGGACATTAACCTTAATTTTCAATATATTTTTAAAAATACATGCATAAAATTATTCTCAGGCTAATCTTTGCTCTGAATACATCATTCAAGCAATGATTTATTTAGTCTTTAAGGCACATATAAAAATGCTCTCGGATCAGCATTGCACTTCTGGGACCCAAGGGCAAGCGGCATACGTGCCAGCAATAACCATGTAACTTCTATTAGTGCATTGCTGCTGCTGAGAATATGTATATGTAGTTTTCAACAAGTATACCAAGTAAATTTCATAATATTGAAAAGTCTCTTAACCCCTTAACGACCGAGGACGTGCAGGGTACGTCCTCAGAAAAAAGGCAGTTAATGCCTGAAGACGTACCCTGCACGTCCTCGGTGTGGAAAGCAGCTGGAAGCGATCCTGCTCGCTTCCAGCTGCTTTCCGGTTATTGCAGTGATGCCTCGATATGGAGGCATCCTGCAATAACCTTAAATGGCCATCCGGTGCAGAGAGAGCCACTCTGTGGCCCTCTCTGCACCGGACATCGGTGGCCGGTAACGTTGGTGGGTGGGAGCTGACTTGGGAGGCGGGTGGGCGGCCATCGATGGGCCGGGTAATGTAGAGGGGGCGGGGGCGATGGGGGCGCGCACAGGCGCGCGCACGCCGGGTGGCGGGCGGGCGCGTGCACGGGGCGGGAGCGGGTGGGAACCGCTACACTACAGAAAAGTTTCAGGTACAGCTGTATATTAAAAAAAAGAAAAACAACAGTAAAGGTATCTAGGAGGGGGTGGGGGTTTGTTCTTTGGTGGGTAGGGGAGCTACACTACAGAAAATGGGGAAAAAATGAAAAAGCAACACTTTTTTTTTATAAACTGGGTACTGGCAGACAGCTGCCAGTACCCAAGATGGCGGCCATTAAGGCAGAGGGGGAGGGTTAGACAGCTGTTTGGTGGGGGATCAGCCAGGTTGGGGGCTAAGGGGGGCTCCTACACAGCAGCATATGTAAATATGCTTTAAAAAAAAAAAAAAAAAGCCTAAATATATATTTTATTTTAGTACTGGCAGAGTTGCTGCCAGTACTTAAGATGGCGGGGACAATTGTGGGGTGGGGGAGGGAAGGGAGCTGTTTGGGAGGGATCAGGGGGTCTGATGTGTCAGGTGGGAGGCTGATCTCTACACTAAAGCTAAAATTAACCCTGCAAGCTCCCTACAAACTTCCTAATTAACCCCTTCACTGCTAGCTATAATACACGTGTGATGCGCAGCGGCATTCTAAGTACCAAAAAGCAACGCCAAAGCCATATATGTCTGCTATTTCTGAACAAAGGGGATCCCAGAGAAGCATTTAGAACAATTTGTGCCATAATTGCACAAGCTGTTTGTAAATGATTTCAGTGAGAAACCTAAAATTGTGAAAAATTTAACTTTTTTTTTAATTTGATCGCAATTGGCGGTGAAATGGTGGCATGAAATATACCAAAATGGGCCTAGATCATTACTTGGGGTTGTCTACTACACTACACTAAAGCTAAAATTACCCCAAAAAGCTCCCTACATGCTCCCTAATTAACCCCTTTACTGCTGGGCATAATACACGTGTGGTGCACAGTGGCATTTAGCATCCTTCTAATTACCAAAAAGCAACACCAAAGCCATATATGTCTGCTATTTCTGAACAAAGGGGATCCCAAAGAAAAATTTACAACCATTTGTGCCATAATTGCACAAGCTGTTTGTAAATAATTTCAGTGAGAAACCAAAAGTTTGTGAAACAATTTGTGAAAAAGTGAACGATTTTTTGTATTTGATCGCATTTGGCGGTGAAATGGTGGCATGAAATATACCAAAATTGGCCTAGATAAATACTTTGGGATGTTTACTAAAAAAAAATATATACATGTCAATAGATATTCAGGGATTCCTGAAAGATATTAGTGTTCTAATGTAACTAGCGCTAATCTTGAAAAAAAAATGGTTTGGAAATAGCAAAGTGCTACTTGTATTTATGGCCCTATAACTTACAAAAAAAGCAAAGAACATGTAAACATTGGGTATTTCTAAACTCAGGACAAAATTTAGAAACTATTTAGCATGGGTGTTTTTTGGTGGTTGTAGATGTATAACAGATTTTGGGGGTCAAAGTTAGAAAAAGTGTGTTTTTTTCCATTTTTTTCTCATATTTTATAATTTTTTTTAAAGTAAATTATAAGATATGATGAAAATAATGGTATCTTTGGAAAGTCCATTTAATGGCGAGAAAAACGGTATATAATATATGTGGGTACAGTAAATGAGTAAGAGGAAAATTACAGCTAAACACAAACACCGCAAAAATGTAAAAATAGCCTTGGTCCCAAATGGACAGAAAATGGAAAAGTGCTGTGGTCATTAAGGGGTTAAAATGTAATGTTCCATGTGAACCATGAAAGATTCATTTTGACTTAAAATCTGACCTGCAAGGTATACTTGAGGAGCCAATCTGCAAAACACTAGCTTAAAGGGACTCAAAATGTAACCGCTAACTTCTAAAAAAGAGAATATTTTTAAATGTTACACTAATGCTTTTTTTTTTTTTAGGGATATAAAACCCTATTTATTTTTACTTTTGTTAGCAAATGTGCTTTGTTCCCATGGTACTGTTTGTTGAGATACCTAGGTAGGTGTCAGAAGCATTACATGTCTGCCATATAGTGCTCCAGACAAATGCACACTCCCGAGCATACATCCCTGCCTTTTATTATTTTTTTAACAAGAGAACAACAAGAAAAATTGTTAATAGAAGTAAATTAAAATATTGTTTAAAATTGCATGCGCTATCTGAATCATAAAAGAAAAAACTGTTTTTTATGCCTTTAATAAAAATAGGCTCCTGTGCTGGACAAACTAAATGTTTCATCATGCAATAGGCAACAGATAAGGATCAGTAGTACACAGATATGTACTTCCTATTTGCTTCATTTTGCTTTTAAACAAGTAAAAATAGTTTTGCATGGGGAAAAAAACTTCTACTCTTTCATGTAGATGATAGAAACATTTTAATACTATGTTCTTTTAATCAAAGCAGTTTGGTTTCAAGTAGGGATGTAGTTAAAGGGACACAATACTCATATGCTAAATCACTTGAAACTGATGCAGTATAACTGTAAAAAGCTGACAGGAAAATATCACCTGAGCATCTCTATGTAAAAAAGGAAGATATTTTACCTCACAATCTCCTCAGCTCAGCAGAGTAAGTTCTGTGTAAAAAGTTATAATTCAGCTGCAGGTAAAAAAATAAAAATATGAAGAAATGAACAGCAGCCAATCAGCATCAACAGTGCTGAGGTCATGAACTCTTTTACTGTGATCTTATGAGATTTCATTGTTAACTTCCTTTAAACTGAATAGGGAAATAACATGAGTGCACAAGGCTCAACCCCTTCCGCATGTTTCAGGACAGACATACTGATTTGCTGCTTAGAAATCCTTTACAATGAGATGTGGCTACGGAGGAACCTTTGAGTTAAATATCTTTCTTTTTTACATAGAGATGTTCAGGTGATATTTTCTAGTCAGTTTTTTACATCTATGCTGCATCACTTTCAAGTGTTTCAACATTTGGGTATCATGGCCCTTTAAATCTGGCGTTTTTGGTAACATTTGAGAAGTAGCAATGCATTACAGCTGATGATCTTTGCCTTCATTAGACCCTGTAGATTCGCACACACAGGCTAGCGTACCAGACACAGTGCTCTTACTTTTGCTGACAGACACGTTTTCAGTCCAGGTCTGTGGCCCCAGAAAGGACTCCAGAGAGTATGTGACCCCTTTAACCTGTTCCACCTCACAGTTTTTCACTCTGCCAAAGTGTAGGATTTTTCCATCAGATGGACTTATCTACAGAGGAGAGATAAGATACATGCCATACTTTCATATCCCCAGAGAATTGTCAGTTTACTGGATATGTATATTCCAGCACATGTGCATGCTTCTCTATACGTACCATAATATGGGAGTCGCACACTGGTCGGGCCTGTGGCTTCAGCTTTCTACGGAAGAACTCACTGAGGTTGCGATATTGGTGCAGATCTTCCACTGCAGCTTCCTTCATATTTACCCCAAATGTCCAAATGTATAAACTATACACTGGTTTACGCAACCATGTTGGCAATTCCACCTGATTCAGGCGGCCCCAGGCGCGAGATAGTAGTCTTGTGGGCACAGACTTGTAAAGAGCAACCTGCAGGGCAAAAGGGAGAGGGGCTTTAATATAAATATGATTAACTAGGCTGCTTCTTGATCACATTGTTTACAGAGACTCTGGTTAGTCAAGTGTTCAACATAAACTGTAAACCAGAGCCCAAGTACCCAAAGTAGGTGTTAAAGATTTCCTTACTTGATCACAAGCATGACAATTACTGACACCAATTAAAAAGGAGTTTTGATTGTAAAAATGAATTAGATTGATCAAGCATTACATTTTTAGTCAAAAGGGTTAAACACATAGTTTAAGTTGCATTACTGCACAAGATGAGCACATGAGCAAGCTCCAATCACTGGCCATATCCTCACTAGCTGTATACTCATCTTGAGTGGTTCAAAACACAACTTTGCAGTTGTCATTTTTTCCTCATGTGCCATTTTCTTATTTTAAACCTTTATGTGCGCTAGTTGGTTACGTTCCACATTTTCATATTGGGCGCACCATCTTAGAGGCTTGCGTATGCTTGTTCCCTGTGACAGAAGTGATGAACATTCATAGATCAGTAGCATTGTTTGCTTTTGGGTTAGCACACACAGTGAAAGAGAGCTTTACATTTGTGCAACTTTTATACACAGTGTATATAGAGCAATGCAGTGACTGCAAAAATGTAAAGCTCCTACTCTTACGTGCAATAACGGATGTGCACCGTTCAGCGATAACATTACTGCTCTTTGAATGTGCACCGCTTCTGTCACACAGGGCAAGAATATCTAAGGTACAAGATAGCAAAGCCCAGAATGACGATGTGGAGCTGGACCAACTGGCACATGTAATGGGTTATATTGAGCAGCTTAATATATTTTAAAGAACAATATAAAAAATAAAATGCTTCTTTTCGCTAATGTATTTTATTTTTCACTAGAAGGTCCCTTTAACTATGCAGGATACTTTAAAGATATGCTCATTGTTCTGGGAAATTTAGCAGGTATGCTTTTATCATGAAGAAAACACCACAAATGCATCGATCAGAATTGTAGTTTTAAAGCAAGTATGGTTGGACTTTGCATAAGGGTATGCTGAGGTCTGTGAAACACATTCCCCCTCCATAGCAAGTTAAGAGAAAGCAACATTTCTCATCTTGAGCCAGTCTCACAAAAAATTAGGGACAATCTAGTCAAAATTAAACTTTCAGGATTCAGACAAGGCGTGCAATTTTAAACAACTTTCCAATTTACTTTTATCATCACATTTTCTTTGTCCTCTTGGTATTCTTTGTTGAACGTTAAACCTAGGAGGTTCATATGCTAATTTCTAAGCCCTGGAAGTACACCTTATCTCAGGGCATTTTGTCAAAATTTCACAGCTAGAGGGCGTTAGTTCATGTGTGCTCACGCACGTAGTTACCTACTAGGCAGCACTGATTGGCTAAAAGCAAGTCTATCAAAATATCTAAAATAAGAGGGTAGTCTGTAGAAGCTTAGATACAAGGTAATCAGAGAGATAAAACTATATTAAAAGAACAGTGTTGGTTATGCAAAACTGGGGAATAGGTAATAGAGATTATCTTTTTAACCCCTTAACGACCGATGACGTATGGGGTACGTCTTCCAAAAAAAATACAGTTAACGACCGAGGACCTACCCCATACGTCGCCTGTCTTTGAAAGCGGTGGAAGTGATCCTGATCGCTTCCAGATGCTTTTCTGTTATTGCAGTGATGCCTCGATATTGAGGCATCCTGCAATAACAATACTTAGCCATCCGATGCAGAGAGAGCCACTCTGTGGCCCTTTCTGCATCGGACATTGATGGCCGTGATCGTTGGTGGGTGGGAGGCGGCCATCCATGGGATCTAGCATGAAGAGGGGGGCGGGGGCACGAACCACAACACAATGGAAAATTTTGTTACATTAAGTGAGAAAAAGGGGGGAAGCTACACTACAGAAAAAAGTAAAAAAAAAAAAAAAAACTATTTTATTGTAAACTGGGTGCTGGCAGACAGCTGCCAGTACCCAAGATAGCTCCCAATAAGGTAGATGGGGAGGGTTAGAGCGCTGTTTGGGAGGGGGTATCCTATGCAGCAGAATAAAAAAAAAAACAAAAAAACTTATTTCTCTTGTAAAGGTGTATCCAGTCCACGGGTTCATCCATTACTTGTGGGATATTCTCCTTCCCAACAGGAAGTTGCAAGAGGACACCCACAGCAGAGCTGTCTATATAGCTCCTCCCCTAACTGCCACCCCCAGTCATTCTCTTGCAACTCTCGACAAGATAGGAAGTGTAAGAGAAATGTGGTGACTTAGTGTCGTTTTTACCTTCAATCAAGAGTTTGTTATTTTTAAACGGTACCGGCGTTGTACTGTTTTACTCTCAGGCAGAAATTAGAAGAAGAATCTGCCTGGAGGTTGATGATCTTAGCGGTTTGTAACTAAGGTCCATTGCTGTTCTCACACATAACTGAAGAGTATGGAAAGAAAACTTCAGTTGGGGGGACGGTTTGCAGATTACCTGCTTTGAGGTATGTTCAGTATATTTATTTCTAGAGAGATAAGGTCTAGAAAATGCTGACAGAGCCTTGTATATTTGAGGTAAGCCTGATGCAGTGATTTATCATCGACTGGGTTCATGCTTACAAAAAAGGGTAATATTCATGTTAATAAGCATATTACTTAGTTAGTGTCAAAACGTTTGCATGGTTTATAGAAAAAACGTTTTTTCTCCGAGGGTGATAAATCTTTATTTGAGGCCTAGTTTTCCACATGGCTAGTCAGATTACTCCTAGGAGTACTTTAAGGCCCTCTGACATCGAGTGCATGGTGGGAGGGGCCTATTTTCGCACTCTAAATGCACAGTTGCTATTCAGACTGAGACATCCAGCTTCCCTAAAGGAGTCCTCTGGCATCTAGGACTACTATAGAGGGTTTTTTTCCTGAAAAAATCATGTTTAAAGGCAGGTAGGAACCATAGCTGTGGCAGTGTGTTTGACTGTTTATTTACGGTTTTCAAATCCGGTTTGGGGCCTAAGGGGTTAATCATCCATTTGCAAGTGGGTGCAATGCTCCTTTAGTCCCTTACACACACTGTAAAAATTTCGTTGAGTTTACTACTTTTTAACACTGTTTTGCAGTTTATGTGGTAGTTTTTTTTCTCTTAAAGGCACAGTACCGTTTTTGTTTAATTGCTGTTTCACATTTATTAAAGTGTTTTCCAAGCTTGCTGGTCTTATTACTAGTCTGTTAAACATGTCTGACATAGAGGAAACTCCTTGTTCATTATGTTTAGAAGCCATTGTGGAACCCCCTCTTAGAATATGTACCAAATGTATTGATATTTCTCTAAGTTATAAAGACAATATTATAGCATTTAAAGATTTATCACCAGAGGTTTCTCAGACTGACAAAAGGGAGGTTAAACCACCTAGCTCTCCCCATGTGTCAGAACCTATATCTCCCGCTCAAGTGACGCCAAGTACATCTGGCGCGTCCAATGCGTTTACCTTACAAGACATGGCGGCAGTTATGACTAATACCCTCACAGAGGTATTGTCCAAACTGCCAAGGTTACAAGGAAGACGAGACAGCTCTGGGGCTAGAACAAATACAGAGCTTTCTGACGCTTTAGTAGCTATGTCCGATATACCCGCACAATATGCAGAAGCCGAAGCAGGAGAGCTTCTATCTGTGGGTGACATTTCTGATTCAGGGAAGGCGTTACTTCAGTCTGACTCTGAAATGACAGCGTTTAAATTTAAGCTTGAACACCTCCGCTTGTTGCTCAGGGAGGTTTTAGCGACTCTAGATGACTGTGACCCCATTGTAGTCCCAGAGAAATTGTGTAAAATGGACAAATACTTTGCAGTGCCTGTTTACACTGACGTTTTTCCATTCCCTAAGAGGTTTTCAGAAATTATTACTAAGGAATGGGATATACCAGGTGTACCGTTCTCTCCCCCTCCTGCTTTTAAAAAGATGTTTCCCATAGATGCCGCAACACGGGACTCGTGGCAGACGGTCCCTAAGGTGGAGGGAGCAGTCTCTACCCTAGCTAAGCGTACAACTATCCCCGTCGAGGACAGTTGTGCTTTCCTAGATCCAATGGATAAAAAATTGGAGGGTCTCCTTAACAAAATCTTTATACAACAAGGTTTTATTCTCCAGCCTCTTTCATGCATTGCCCCAGTCACTGCTGCAGCGGCTTTCTTGTTTCGAGTCTCTTGAGGAGGCTCTTCAGGTGGAGACCACGTTAGATGATATTTTAGACAGGATTAAAGCTCTTAAGTTGGCTAATTCCTTTATTTCTGACGCCGTTTTTCATTTAACCAAGCTAACGGCTAAGAATTCAGGTTTTGCCATTCAGGCGCGTAGGGTGCTATGGCTTAAATCCTGGTCAGCTGACGTTACTTCAAAGTCTAAGCTTCTCAACATCCCCTTCAAAGGGCAGACCCTATTCGGGCCTGGACTGAAGGAGATAATTTCTGATATTACTGGAGGAAAAGGTCACGCCCTTCCTCAGGATAGGTCCAACAAATTAAGGACCAAACAGACTAATTTTCGTTCCTTTCGAAACTTCAAGAGTGGCGCAGCTTCAACTTCCTCTAATGCAAAACAAGAGGGAAATTTTGCCCAGTCCAAACCAGTCTGGAGACCTATCCAGGCTTGGAACAAGGGGAAGCAGGCCAAAAAACCTGCTGCTGCCTCTAAGACCGCATGAAGGAGTAGCCCCCCGATCCGGGACCGGATCTAGTTGGGGGCAGACTTTCTCTCTTCGCCCAGGCTTGGGCAAGAGACGTCCAGGATCCCTGGGCTCTGGAGATTGTTTCCCAGGGATATCTTCTGGACTTCAACGTTTCATCTCCAAAGGGGAGATTTCATCTCTCACAATTATCTGCAAACCAGATAAAGAGAGAGGCATTCTTACGTTGCGTTCAAGACCTACTGGTTATGGGGGTGATCCACCCAGTTCCAAGGGAGGAACAGGGGCAGGGCTTCTATTCAAATTTGTTTATAGTTCCCAAAAAAGAGGGAACTTTCAGACCAATCTTGGATCTCAAGATCCTAAACAAATTTCTCAGGGTCCCATCCTTCAAGATGGAGACTATTCGAACCATCCTATCTATGGTCCAGGAGGGTCAATATATGACTACCGTGGACTTAAAGGATGCTTATCTCCACATTCCGATACACAGAGATCATCATCGGTTTCTCAGGTTCGCCTTCCTAGACAGGCATTACCAGTTTGTGGCTCTTCCCTTCGGGTTAGCCACGGCACCAAGAATCTTTACGAAGGTTCTAGGGTCCCTACTGGCGGTTCTAAGGCCACGAGGCATAGCGGTGGCTCCTTACCTAGACGACATTCTGATACAGTTGTCGACTTTTCAAATCGCCAAGTCCCATACGGACATTGTTCTGGCCTTTGAGGTCTCACGGGTGGAAGGTGAACGAAGAAAAGAGCTCTCTCTCCCCTCTCACAGAGGTCAGGTTGTCAAAGCTTCTAACTTCCTGCCGTGCTCTTCATTCCACTTCTCGGCCGTCAGTGGCTCAGTGTATGGAAATAATCGGCCTAATGGTAGCGGCAATAGACATAGTTCCGTTTGCCCGCCTACATCTCAGACCACTGCAACTTTGCATGCTCAATCAGTGGAATGGGGACTACACAGATTTGTCTCCTCGGATAAATCTGGATCAAGAGACCAGGGATTCTCTTCTCTGGTGGCTATCTCGGGTCCATCTGTCCAGGGGAATGAGTTTCCGCAGGCCAGAATGGACTATAGTGACGACAGATGCCAGCCTTCTGGGCTGGGGCGCAGTCTGGAACTCCCTGAAGGCTCAGGGTTCGTGGACTCAGGAGGAAGCCCTCCTTCCGATAAACATTCTGGAACTAAGAGCGATATTCAATGCTCTTCAGGCTTGGCCTCAGCTAGCTACGGTCAGGTTCATCAGATTTCAGTCGGACATCACGACTGTAGCTTATATCAACCATCAGGGGGGAACAAGGAGCCCCCTGGCAATGTTGGAGGTTTCAAAGATAATTCTATGGGCAGAGGTTCACTCTTGCCATCTCTCAGCTATCCATATCCCAGGAGTAGAGAACTGGGAGGCGGATTTTCTAAGTCGGCAGACTTTTTATCCGGGGGAGTGGGAGCTCCATCCGGAGGTATTTGCCCAGCTGATTCAACTATGGGGCAAACCAGAACTGGATCTCATGGCGTCTCGTCAGAACGCCAAGCTTCCTTGTTACGGGTCCAGGTCAAGGGATCCCCAGGCAGCGCTGATAGATTCTCTAGCAGCGCCCTGGTCCTTCAGCCTGGCTTATGTGTTTCCACCATTTCCTCTGCTCCCTCGTCTGATTGCCAAGATCAAGCAGGAGAGAGCTTCGGTGATTTTGATAGCTCCTGCGTGGCCACGCAGGACTTGGTATGCAGATCTGGCGGACATGTCATCCTTTCCACCATGGACTCTGCCGCTGAGGCAGGACCTTCTACTTCAAGGTCCCTTAAAACATCCAAATCTAATTTCTCTGAGTCTGACTGCTTGGAGATTGAACGCTTGATTTTATCAAAGCATGGTTTTTCTGAGTCGGTCATTGATACCTTAATTCAGGCTCGAAAGCCTGTCACCAGGAAAATCTATCATAAGATATGGTGTAAATATCTTCATTGGTGTGAATCCAAGGGTTACTCATGGAGTAAGGTCAGGATTCCTAGGATATTATCCTTTCTCCAAGAAGGATTGGAGAAGGGATTGTCAGCTAGTTCCTTAAAGGGACAGATTTCTGCTCTGTCTATTCTTTTGCACAAACGTCTGGCTGAGGTTCCTGACGTTCAGGCGTTTTGTCAGGCTTTGGTTAGAATCAAGCCTGTGTTTAAACCTGTCGCTCCGCCATGGAGTTTAAATTTAGTTCTTAAAGTTCTTCAAGGGGTTCCGTTTGAACCTTTGCATTCCATAGATATTAAACTTTTATCTATGAAAGTTCTGTTTTTAGTAGCTATCTCCTCGGCTCGAAGAGTTTTGGAGTTATCTGCTTTACAGTGTGATTCCCCTTATCTGATTTTCCACGCAGATAAGGTAGTTTTACGTACCAAACCTGGGTTTCTTACTAAGGTGGTATCTAATAATAATATCAATCAGGTGATTGTTGTTCCTTCATTATGTCCTAATCCTTCTTCAAAGAAGGAACGTCTATTACACAATCTTGATGTGGTTCGTGCTTTAAAGTTTTATTTACAAGCTACAAAAGATTTTCGTCAAACATCTGCTTTGTTTGTTGTCTACTCTGGACAGAGGAGAGGCCAAAAGGCTTTGGCAACTTCTCTTTCTTTTTGGCTACAAAGCTTAATCCGCTTAGTTTATGAGACTGCTGGCCAGCAGCCTCCTGAAAGAATTACAGCTCATTCTACTAGAGCAGTAGCTTCCACATGGGCTTTTATACATGAGGCCTCTGTTGAACAGATTTGTAAGGCGGCGACTTGGTCTTCGCTACATACCTTTTCTAAATTCTACAAATTCGATACTTTTGCTTCCTCAGAGACTATTTTTGGAAGAAAGGTCTTACAGGCAGTGGTGCCTTCCGTTTAAGTTCCTGCCTTATCCCTCCCTTCATCAGTGTCCTAAAGCTTTGGTATTGGTATCCCACAAGTAATGGATGAACCCGTGGACTGGATACACCTTTACAAGAGAAAACAAAATTTATGCTTACCTGATAAATGTATTTGTCTTGTGGTGTATCCAGTCCACGGCCCGCCCTGTCATTTTAAGGCAGGTGTTTTTTTATTTTTAAACTACAGTAATTTTGTTTTTAGTACTGGTAGACTTTCTGCCAGTACTTAAGATGGTGGGGACAATTGTGGGGGAGGGAAGAGAGCTGTTTGGGAGGGATCAAGGTGTGTGATGTGTCAGGTGGGAGGCTGATCTCTACACTAAATCTAAAATTAACCCTGCAAGCTCCCTAATTAACCCCTTCACTGCTGGGCATAATACATGTGTGGTGCGCAGCGGCCTTCTAATTACCAAAAAGCAACGCCAAAGCCATATATGTCTGCTATTTCTAAACAAAGGGGATCCCAGAGAAGCATTTACAACCATTTGTGCCATAATTGCACAAGCCGTTTGTAAATAATTTCAGCGAGAAACCTAAAATTATTAAAAATTTAAAAAAAAAATTTTATTATTTGATCGCATTTGGCGGTGAAATGGTGGCATGAAATATACCAAGATGGGCCTAGATCAATACTTGGGGTTGTCTACTACACTACAGCTAAAATTAACCCTAGAAGCTCCCTAATTAACCCCTTCACTGCTGGGCATAATACACGTGTGGTACGCAGTGTCATTTAGCGGCCTAATTACCAAAAAGAAACATCAAAGCCATATATGTCTGCTATTTCTGAACAAAGGGGATCCCAGAGAAGCATTTACAACCATAATTGCACAAGCTGTTTGTAAATAATTTCAGTGAGAAACCTAAAGTTTGTGAAAAAGTAAACAATTTTTTTTTATTTTATCGCATTTGGCGGTGAAATAGTGGCATGAAATATACCAAAATGGGCCTAGATCAATACTTTGGGATGTCTACTAAAAAAAATATACACATGTCAAGGGATATTCAGGGATTCCTGAAAGATATCAGTGTTCCAATGTAACTATCGCTAATTTTGAAAAAAAAAATGGTTTGGAAAATAGCAAAGTGTTGCCCTATAAACTTGCAAAGAACATGTAAACATTGGGTATTTCTAAACTCAGGCAAAATTTAGAAACTATTTAGCATGGTTGTTTTTTGGTGGTTGTAGATGTGTAAAATTTTGGGGGTCAAAGACAGAAAAAGTCTGTTTTTTTCCCCCATTTTTTCCTCATATTTTATCCCAAAAAAAATTATAGTAAATTATAAGAAATTATGAAAATAATGATATATTTAGAAATTCCATTTAATGGCAAGAAAAACGGTATATAAAAATAGCCCTGGTCCCAAACGGTCAGAAAATAGAAAAGTGCTCTGGTCACTAAGGGGTTAAACAATACAAATTTGGTAGTAGACTGTCCCTTTAACATATCAGCAGTCTGAACTATATCAGAACAAATCAACAGTGTTTGCTGCAATTGGTTTTCAATGGTCAAACTCCTCCCACCACTGGCTTCACCAGAAATCATAAGATAAGCTGCAAATAAGGGAGTGCTATGTGGCCCAGACTGTTATGCAGCGCTATACAAAAGGTACGACATTGTGTGTGACTATACATTACTACACTTGCATTGACAACAATAAACAAAATGAGAGGAGCACCATCGGTTGTAGATGCACTTTAACCCTTTAAGGACACAGCTTTCAGTTTGCTCAATTGTTTTATGACGGAAAAATTCCGTCATATGTCCTTAAGAGGTTAATACAATGTGAGCTACAGTTAGAGAGGCTCTCAAGGACCAGTAAACACAGCAGATTTGCATAATCAACAAATGCAAGATAACAAGACAATACAATAACATTTACTCTGAATTTCAAATGAGTAGTAGATTCTTTTCTAACACATTTCAAAGTTATGTATATTTCCACTCCCCCTGTACCATGTGATAGCAATCAGCCAATCACAAATGCATATACGTATAGAGTTCTTGCACATGCTCCGTAGGAGCTGGTGACTCAAAAAGTGTAAATATAAAAGACTGTGCACATTTTTTTTAATGGAAGTAAATTGGAAAGTTGTTTAAAATGTCATGCTGTATCTGAATCATTAAAATTTAATAAAACCTGAGCGTCCCTTTACAATCTAAAGACGTATATGAGTGTGATGTGTTTGATATTCATATGTGATCTTTTCTTATTAGACTTTGAATCTAAGCTTGTCTAGGGTTAACTGGCTGACTGATGTAAGCCCCGCTTCCTGAGCGCGCCACGGAGCACCCAGCAATATGGGATGTACACTCACTGTTTCAGAGTGCACCCCAGTTACGCTATACTGTGTATATGTATATAATTCATTTATTGGGGAAAACAAACGTTATTTTGTCCAGTTTCCTCGTTACTGCATCCAGAGAATACATTCTGTTGAATTCAGAATCTTGATAGTTCACCCAATAATTTGTTACAGTGTGTAGCTTATTTACTGTACATCTGCCCCATAAGTAGCCACAAGAGAGCAGATAAAGGCACTCAAACAACTGTTGAAGGGGTATGGCCTGGCATTACAAACACATTTTAAATGCATTTACAACAATTTTGTATGCAGATTTCATGCAATGTAATTACCGATATATATTGTACATGTAAAACATCTGGCTTTTCCAACTGAAAGGGACATGAAAATAAACTTTGCAATAACGGCTACAGTGAGATTTTTACTGATAAATAGGAATGTAAACGTGATTCTGAGAAACATTGTCCTCAGTTAGGAGTCAGTGCAATCTGTCAATCTACATGAATAAGCCTTGTAAGCAAGCAGGGATCATCTAGTGCAGGGCAGCACTAACCCAGGTGGCTCCTACCTCTAGACTCCCCCTGCCATGGAAAACACAGGACTATAGCTTCCATTTTATAGACTATAGCAGGTGTCAACAAATGAGTTTAAAATTTAGGAGCCAGTAAGAATATTTAGGAGCCAGAAAGTGGTATTTGTATATAGTTCTTTGGAGAAGCCCTGGACTATGGCATAAAGGGAAACCAAAGCACATTTTCTTCTTTGTTGCATCCAAATGAGTTGAAAAATGTATGAAGCATCAAGAATACAGAGAGACCAATTTTTTTCAGAAGCCAGATAAATCTGTTTGTATATATGAGCAGAATATGAACAAAACTATAAGTAATGGCTCAGCTCCGTGACTCCTGAGATTTTACAAGCCCAGTAAAAAAGGGGGTGTTTAAAATATATCCGTGTAATTTATTTTATTAAAGGGATAGTAAACACCAAAAATGGTATTGTTTAAAAAGATAGATAATCCCTTTATTTACCATTCCCCATTTTGGCATAACTAACATGGTTATAGAAATACACTTTTTACCTCAGTCATTTCCTTGTATCTAAGCTTCCGCCTCCTTATCTCAGATCTTTTGACAAACTTGCATTTCAGGCAACTAGTGCTGACTCCTAAATAACTTCACGTACATGAGCACAATATTATCTATATGAAACACATGAACTAACAACCTCTAGCTGTGAAAAACTGTCGCTTTCAAGGGCTTAGAAATTAGCATATAAGCCTACCTAGGTTTGATGATAAAAGTAAATTAGAAAGTCGTTTAAAATGACTTGCCCTATCTGAATCATGAAAGTTTAATTTGGACTTTAATATCCCTTTAAGAAATAGTTGTTCCGGTGATGAATAAAGCTACTACTTTTTATTTGTAAAAATGTGTCCATTTCACAAGGGAAGTGATTAAAGGGGCATGAAACCCATCATTTTTCTTTCACAATTCAGATAGGGCATACAATTGTATATGCTTTTCCAGTTTACGTCATTCTCTTTGTATCCTCTGCTATAGGAGCAGAAATGCTCTACTAGGAGCTAGCTGACCAAATTGAATGAGCGAATGGCAGGAGGAATGTATGTTTCCACCAATCAGCAGCTAGCTCCTAGTAGTGCACTGCTAAGCATACTTTAGTATGCTTTTCAACAAATTTTGGGTTTTAACCATGCCTGCCCTAAAACAGTCTGCGCTCAGGAGAAAAAAAAATAAAGTAAAATGGAGGAAAGGAGGACTCAAACCGTGCTACTGAAAAGTAATGTCACTGGGGAGGAAAAACTAGAAACCTGACTACATAGAAATAACATCCCACTTTTTACCTGTGCTCTATAGAAAGAGGGGGGATATAAAAAAAACATAGGCTTAACTAGTTTATATACTGCCATAAACCTAGTGGTTCTTGCAAGTTAAACATAGCAAAAACCAAGAGTTAAAGGGACACTGAATCCAAATTGTTTCTTTTGTGATTAATGTAGAGCATGCAATTTTAAGCAACTTTCTAATTTACTCCTATTATCAATTTTTCTTCGTTCTTTTGCTATCTTTATATGAAAAGGGCATCTAAGTTTTTTTTTGGTTTAGAACTCTGGACAACACTTTTTTTATTGGTGGGTGAATTTATCCACCAATCAGCAAGGACAACCCAGGTTGTTTACCAAAAATGGGCCGGCATCTAAACTTAAAGGGACATTATACACTAATTTTTTCTTTGCATAAATGTTTTGTAGATCTATTTATATAGCCTATAAAGTCGTTTTTTTAAATAAATGTATAGTTTTGCTTATTTTTAAATAACGTTGCTCTGATTTTCAGACTCCTAACCAAGCCCCAAAGTTTTATGTGAATACTGTCAGCTACCTTCTCCAGCTTGCTCCTGTTTGTGTAAAGGGTCTTTTCATATGCAAAGGGGGGGGGGTCTTATTTGCCACTTGCAGTGGGCTTTCCAGCTACCTTTTCAACAGAGCTAAACTGACAGCTTCCAAGTACGTTTTTAAACAGTTTTATACTGGATTTTTATATCAGTGTCTGTGCATATTATTCTTTGTAGTAATGTCTATTACATGCAGATATATGAAAATGAGTGTATACTGTCTCTTTAAATTCTTGCATTTCAAATAAAGATACCAAGAGAATGAAGAAAATTTGATAATAGGAGTAAATTAGAAAGTTGCTTAAAATTACATGCCCTATCTGAATCACGAAAGAAAAAATTTGGGTTCAGTGTCCCTTTAAGGGCAAAGAAAGGAGAGCTTGAGGCTACATAGTGCAAGGGGTGGGCAGAAACAGAAGAATTACATTTAACATGGTGGAAGTTAAATAACCAGAAAATTGTGTTTTAAAATGGCTATTGGCAGGTTTAACACGCACATATATAGGCCTGTGTGTCTAGAGTCTACACTTCACTGCAGAAAATCAGTTGTATTGTAGAACATAGTCTCAAAATAAAAACGGACCATTGTTTCCAAACTGGATTCTATGGCACATCTGTGTGTTCCACTATGACTAGGGGTTCGACTGGAAACTACCACAAAAGTATTATCCAATGTACAAGGAATAAGACTGAAACCCAATTTTTTTTCTTTCATGATTCAGATAGAGCATGTGATTTTAAATAACTTTGCAATTTACTTTTGTTATCCAATTTGTTTTGTTCTCTTGATATCCTTTGTTGAAAACAATACCTAGGTAGAATCAGGAGCTACTGATTGGTGCTGCACATATATATCTCATCTTATTGGCCCACTCAGTGTATTCAGATAGCTCCCAAAAGTGCATTGCTGGTTTTCCAACAAAGGATACCAAGAGAATGAAGCAAAATTATATAATAGAAGTAAATTGGAAAGTTGTTTAAAAATTATATTCTCTATCTGAATCATGATAGAAACATTTTTGGGTTTCATGTCCCTTTAAGGTTGTTTACTGCTCTGTTATAAAGACTTAAAACAGCATTTTTTATAAAAAAAATTCAAGGTGTGGTTATTAACTTATCTTATGAGCTATGACAAGGGGGGGGGGGGAATCTACAGTACATTTCATATATGTTCCCTCAACATATAGATAGCAAGAGTGTTTTCTCTCTTTTTATTGCGATAATGTTAAAAAGTAGAATCCAGACAAAGAATAGCTTAAGGTTTTTGTTTTCCCCAATAACAAAAAGCTGACAGCAGTCTGGTAATAACCGCCCGCTTACCTAGGGATTGCCCTACCACCAACCGCTCACCCTTACAGTAAGCGCTTTACAATGAATTTCAAGTAATTTATGACACATGACCAGTTTCTGTTAATCAAATCACTCCTGTTACCATCACACAAAGAGGGAATGAGGAAGGACACTTACTCTGCTGGTAGGGCGCCATCCTACTCTTGCCAATGGTTTAAGTGCAGCGAACGGTAGGAGGTAGTAAAGGATTGTGAGAGGCCAAGAGCGCAGTTTCAGAGCGGACCTAGACATACAGGTCAGCTGCCCCAACCTCCGTCTGAGTGCCAGCTGTGGGAACTGTAACCTGTGGGATCAGATACAAGTGTCAGATGATGAGGAATAAGCCTTGGCACCATGCGCAAGACTTGGCTCCCACTCAAATCAGACTGAGAACAGTTGAGAGTCCTAAGTACACGGCCAACACATGCAGAGTATTGTGTAAAGAGACTGTGTTTGCGTAGGGAATTCTGGACTGAATGCAAGCGACCTGGCACACACTCAGATCTGATCAGCAGTACATCACAGTAAGTAGGAGGCAAGTTAGAGACTGGGAAACCCACTCTAAGGATAATAATGTACAGAGAAGACACAACCAACCAGTGCCAACAATTTAATGTTTTCCTGCTTAGTCTGTACACAGCAGCTGATTCCCTTAAACTTCCACGTAATCAACCTGCACTTGGATCAGGACATGTTTAGTCATTTACAAGTCACTGATATGAGACCAACTATAATTTCCAGCTAGTTTATCACTAAAAGATCAGATGATTAAGAAGAATAAGTTTCCCTTCACTATTAAAACTACAGCAGTATTTTCATATCACTAAAAAGGACTTCTTTGCACACTATTTATAGCTCATTATGCAAATGCTGCATTAAGAACTAGACCTCTCCACTGTTGTTGTCCTAACATCACCACAGAAGAATCAGACTCTAATAACTGGTCACAGGTTTCAATATGGTCAAGTCAAGGTAGCTACTACTTTTTAATATAAAATCACACTATCAATAAAAAAAAAAAAATCAAGGATATTAACTGAAACAGAAGACAAAATGAGAAAAAAAAGATATACTATTTGGTAACGACTAAAGTGGTGAAACAAAATACTTGATTAAAAACATCTTTAACAATCTAAAAAAACATTTAACGTGATTTCCACATTACTTTATAGCTGTCATTCATCCTTCGTAATGATGAGTAAGTAAATATAGATCTGCTCTTTCTGTGCAGTTAGAGAGACAGCTAGTAATGATTGTAAGAGACACAACGAGACAACAGATGAACACTGCTACAGGAAAGATGCTACAAACCCTTTCCCCCAACCTCGTCCCTATTCTGGGTGTGAAGAGTTGGTTTTCAGAGATGACTTAAGAAACCCGATTCTAAAACATAGTTTAGATACACAACAAATAAGCAGCTCATTTGTAGAACTCACCACAAAGCAGAAATCTTTAGCTAGAGTTTTTTCTCCAGCACCAGTAGCAAACAAAACAGAATGTACCCAGTATCCAGGGCCACCTCCTGCTCCCCCACCTCACTGCAGACAGCTAACGACCAATCCCTGCCTAGCTGCCTCTCTCCTCATCCATCCCTTCCAGAGACACATTCCTCTCAGCCCCGGTGCTTCATTCACACAACACATGCTGAGCCAGCTTCTTTTCTATGTGGTTGCTTGAACAGTCACACCATTCTCCCCCTCCTTCCCCTTCTCCAGATGAATACATAAGAAGCTTTCAGCTAATTAGGCCAAACAAAGGCTTAGCAATTGCTCTCACTGCCCTTCCCCAGGCAGGTTTGACCTGCATTCTAAGGGTACCTGAAACGCGTCCGTCTGTTAGTGATATTCTCACTGTTTGCTGGTTCTGATGGATCTGCTTGGTCCTCCCTAACCCAGCTGTTGGTGTTGGCAGTGTGTCCCCTGCGGACATGAAGTTTCACTTTGTGCAGGTTACAGCAGGAGGGAGGATGCGTTGCAGGTTTCCGGCATCTCACCATCTCCTCAGGTGCAGATCCGGAGCGAGTTGATCGCCCTGTAACTTTAACATCATCAGAGCTGAGGCCCGCTGGTCTCTCCTGCCTCCTGCACTAGTGGAGGATGTGACGACAGACTAATCTGCTGTGCTGAAGGAAAAGCACATCTCTGGCTTTTGCTCCTCCTATTTCTGTCTCACGCAGTGTCTGTTACCTGCTTCAGGACCACACTGATGGCTAAAGCGCCATGACATTAATATAAAACCACGCATATAGCCGTTACAAAACTTGCACAATATACTTGTAACATGGTATTGGTAAAAACACATGAAAATGTCTTGCTAGAATACACCATGGACAGCAGCTCTTGGAGTTCAGTTCTTGTTGATGCTAATCGCAGATATGAAGCTGATAAAAGCAAATGCCACTAAGAAGAAATTTTTTTTTTTTAAAAAAAATAAGTCCAATCAACCTAAACAGAAACACCTGGGTCACACCTTGGCACTCTTTCCAAGTGTGACATGCCGAAACAATTTTGGCATGTGGCATGCATTGCTTGTCCTTGGGTTATTGCCATACTGCCAAAGTCAGAATTTTATAGTATATTATCACTATTTCAGGCACACTCTCAAATAAGTTTGCCACTGTTGTAGTAGGTTATCTCACTAGTTAATACAGAAGTAAAGCAAAACTACCTCTGTCAATCAATTAACACAACCCAAACCATTATCAAGGGCAACAAATTTCTCTCCAATACACAAAACATTCAAACTGTTGGCAATAATTGAAAATAGGTTTTATCTGCTTATGCCTTGATCAAAAAACATCACATTGGTAATAAGTATGTTTTAGACAAATTCCATCAACACATAAATGTAGTAAAATTTCAGTTACTAATACAGCTTGTAAAAAATAACTAAACCAGCAACCACAAGAAAACAGTAGTCATTTATGGAGTAAAAATAAAATCTATATATTTAGAACCAAAAATGTTTTATTATTTGTGAGACAACCATAGCACACACACACACACTATTTAAAGTTTAACACTGGTATTATCAAACGTCTACACAGATCTGATGTATGGTCACTAAAATTCATACAAGTGCTTAAAGGGACACTAAACACATGCTTAAAATCCTTAAATCTTGCTCCTTCTAATCTATCAAAATCAAGTTAGCATGAATGTCTATGCCAACTTGTCATCTTACCCCAAATTGTTCAAAAAAAAGTGTTTTCAATAACAATGGTTTACCTGTGCTCTTTGTGTGTATGCATGCCCCCATATTGTGACGTGCGTTACACACAGGTACACCAGTCACATGACGCACGCATATTGTTCTATTATGTATTTGCTTCAGTGCTTAGAGGAATCACATCTGCAGCACACACTCACTGTGATGCATTCAGCAGCAGCACATGTGATTCTTGCAGAGCGTGTGCTGCAGTGTTTGTAGAGATATTGTTTCAAATGTGACTAATAGTAATACGTATTTTCAACATAAGTAATACATAAGTTAGTAATGCAGGCTTCAGGAACAAGAATTAAAAGTAGCAAGCTCTGGGGAGATCAGCCCGGAAATAAAGGATAAGCCTTGCATAAGAAAATACAAGCTCCGGTTATTTCAAATGGTTGCCAAGCACTCCTGACCCTGCAGTGCATAATACTGCACTGGGAGATCCTTACCCTTCTAGCCCGAAAGTTAGATTACTCCTTGGGCTCAAAGCGTAACTCCTACTGCTGGCTAAAGGATTGACATGCTCCCCAATATGTAGTTTCCAGACGCTGGTAACAGGCTGCAGTTGTGGAGTTTGCAAACGCTCCCTGGCAGTGACAGACTAGGTTGCCTTTTGTTAGACGGCAGTAGGAGTCACGCTTTGAGCCCAAGGAGTAATCTAACTTTCGGGCTGGAAGGGTAAGGATCTCCCAGTGCAGTATTATGCACTGCAGGGTCAGGAGTGCTTGGCAACCATTTGAAATAACCGGAGCTTGTATTTTCTTATGCAAGGCTTATCCTTTATTTCCGGGCTGATCTCCCCCTTCCTCCCCAGAGCTTGCTACTTTTAATTCTTGTTCCTGAAGCCTGCATTACTAACTTATGTATTACTTATGTTGAAAATACGTATTACTATTAGTCACATTTGAAACAATATCTCTACAAACACTGCAGCACACGCTCTGCAAGAATCACATGTGCTGCTGCTGAATGCATCACAGTGAGTGTGTGCTGCAGATGTGATTCCTCTAAGCACTGAAGCAAATACATAATAGAACAATATGCGTGCGTCATGTGACTGGTGTACCTGTGTGTAACGCACGTCACAATATGGCGGCATGCATACACACAAAGAGCACAGGTAAACCATTGTTATTGAAAACACTTTTTTTGAACAATTTGGGGTAAGATGACAAGTTGGCATAGACATTCATGCTAACTTGATTTTGATAGATTAGAAGGAGCAAGAATTAAGGATTTTAGCAGGCAGGTGTTAAGTGTCCCTTTAACTTTGCAGTTCCAACAAGTATTTAGCGGTTTGTTAACACTAGTAACTGGATAAATCATATTTTAAAGGGATAGTAAACCCCAAAATTGTCTTATGATTCATATAGAACATACAATTTTAAACAACTTTCCAATTTAATTCTATTATCAAATTTTCTTCATTCTCTTGTTATCCATTGCTGAAGGGACAGCATTGCACTACTGACAGGAAGCTGAAAATATATATTTAGCCAATCACAAGAGACAAATGTGTGCAGGCACCAATTAGTAGCAGCTCCCACTAGTGTATGATATGTGCGTATTCATTTTTTTAACAAGGAATACTAAGAGAATGAAGCACATTTTAAATCGGAAGTGAATTTAAAAGTGTCTTATAATTACATGCTCTATCTTAATCATGCAAGTTTAATTTTGACTTTCCTATCCCTTTAAAGAAACATTAAATTCAGTGTTTTAAAGTATGCATAGTGCAGGGTTTGGCAAATCTCAGGAACCAAGATTCCTAAAATGTTTGTTCTGGTACATAGATTGTTCTATAAAATCACTCCTCAGTAGTCTTAGTGGTTTCTAAGTTTCACACAAATTTGTATAGTATATATCAGCAATTAAGCATTGAATTGCAAAAAGATATGCATACAAAACAAATGTTTCAAAAACGTAATAGTGAGCACAGTATACTAGGCAGAATACCAGAAGAAAATTAAATCACAGGGATACACCCTTTGGAAAAGCCTCCTGAGTAGGTTTGTCTTATTCCCTTTTGTGGCCAATATCGGTCTGCTGTAATGAGCTTCCATTGTACTCTAGGCAATCCTGGTGCAGATAAACTAGAGTATAGTGACATTAAAGTGAAGGTAATGTTTGATGAATCAGTGCCCGTTTTTTTAATAATCCTATTAAAAACAGGGGCACTTTAATTCATCAAACTTTACATTTCACTTGTTTTGTTCAAATACTTACCTTTTAATCCTGACAGCCGCTCCGGCAATTCCCCCGGCCATTGGAGGCCTCTTCATATGCCAGAAATGACAAATCCGGCTTCCTCCAATCACGGCTTTCCCCCCTGGGGGAATCATGGCCTGAGGCAATGCCGTGATTGGAGGAAGCCAAATTCGTCATTTTGGACCCGCAAGGAGGCCTTGTGACGGGCAGAGGAAGCGCTGCAGCGGCTGTCAGGATTAAAAGGTAAGTATTTGAACAAAACAAGTGCAATGTAAAGTTTGATGAATTAAAGTGCCCGTTTTTAATAGGATTATTAAAAACCGGGCACTGATTCGTCAAACATTACCTTCACTTTAAAGACCAGATGCATTTTGTAAGCATTGTATCGGAGCTATTTGTTGCCTCCCTCTATCCATGGATACCGACCGTCTTGATGAACGCTAGATTTCATTGCACTCGAGGACCAACGTGTTTGCACACGTGCAGCCACTCTCCTTCATATACCTGCAGTGAAACCTAGGTTCCAAAATAGTGCCAGCTATAATTACAGGGAGGTGCATGAAATGTATTTAGTGCTTAAGTATGGTATGCACTCCAGTCTGGGAAGAGTGGTAGAACATTTTATTTCAAAGACTTTGAAAGCACAGGCAGACAAAATAAATAATAATGTTTACTGCAATGTTTTACTTTCCTTTGTAAAACATCTTATCAGGGTAACATTCGGAGTATATTATATATAAATGTGTTCAGGCACATTACTGTCAACTAAAGAACATTTGTATGAGAACTGAGGAACAATCAAAAGTCATAGTTTTAAAAATCCTAGATTAAGAAACCCGCATTTTATATTTGTTTAATGCTTAAAAACTGTTCTAAGGCAAATCTTACAAGGTCAAATCAAATTAGCAAAGTTTAAAACCAAAATAAACAATGGAATTCTGCAAAAAGTACCACAATTAAACAAAGAAAGGCTATGGTTTCAATGTAATACACCCCCAATCTGCGAGTAAATGTATATGTATCAAATACAGACAGTATAGCCAACATTATAGCAGTTACAGTTCATCTACTGATCACTAATTCAAATGGCCATAATGTGCTAAAACAAAGTCAGTGGCTTGTCCTGAGCAAGTTAAGATTGTGACCGATATGTTCAACAGCGTCATTATACACACCTAGGGGCCGAATTATCAAGCTCTGAATGGCCCCTGATTCCCCTGTTTACGCTGCTCCATAACTGTTCCGCCGCCTTTGAGGCTGCGGTCTGCAATCCACCCGATCCTATACGACCGGGCTGATTGATACCCCTGCTAGTGGCCGATTGGTCGCGAATCTGCAGGGGGCGGCATTGCACAAGCAGTACTAGTGAAGTGCTTGTGCAATGTTAAATGCTGACAGCATATGCTGTTGGCATTCAGCGATGACTGTCGGACATGATACGCTACAATGTATCATATCGGACAGACATTGATAAATCGGCCCCACATTCTCAAAATTCTAGTGCAGTTTATCACCGAACAAACCTGTGAGCCTAATAGACTAAATATTAACCCGTGAACAAGCTACACTGAGTGCTTAAAGGACAAGTAAATACAGTAGATTTGCATAATCAACAAATGCATGATAAAGACAATGCAATAGCATTAGTCTAAACTTCAAATAAGTAGATTTTTTTCTGACAGATTTCAGTTATGTCTATTTCGACTCCTACTGTATCATGCGACAGCCTTCAGCCAATCACAAATGCATATACATATATTCTGTGTATTCTTGCACATGCTCAGTAGGAGCTGGTGACTCAAAAAGTGTAAATATAAATTGGAAAGTTGTTTAAAACTGCGTGTTCTATCTAAATCATGAAAGATTAATTTTGACTTGAGTGTCCCTTTAATATTTTAGATCACTGTTCAATACTTATAAAAAGGGACATGAAACCCAAAATTTTCCTGTCATGATTAAAGGGACTGTCTAGTCAAAATTCAACTTTCATATAGGGCATGCAATTTTAAACAACTTTCCAATTTACTTTTATCATCAAATTTGCTTTGTTCTTTTGGTATTCTTGGTTGAAAGCTAAACCTTGGTAAGCTCATATGCTAATTTCTAAGCTCTTGAAAGCCGCCTCTTATCTCAGTGCATTTTTACAGTTTTCACAACTAAACAACACTAGTTCACGTGTTAAATATCGATAACATTGTGCTCACTCCTGTGGAGTTACCTATGAGTCAGCACTGATTGGCTAAAATGCAAGTCTGTCAAAACAACTGAAATAAGGGGGCAGTCTGCAGAGGCTTAGATACAAGGTAATCGCAGAGGTAAAAAGTATTTTAATATAATCGTGTTTGTTATGCAAAACTGGGTAATTAAGGGATCATCTATCTTTTTAAATAATATTCTGGAGTAGACTCTCTCTTTAAGATAGAAGTGAATTGGAAACTTTTTTTAAATTGTATTCTCTATTATCAATTTGCTTTGTACTCATATTATTATTTGTTGAAGAGCTATCTAGATAGGTAACGTGCACATGTATGGGGCACTACATGATAGGAAATAGTGCTGCCATCTGGTGCTGCAGGCACGTGCACACTCCAGAACATATCCAACAAGAAAACTTAATAGAAGTACATTTGAAAGTTGTTTAAAATTGTATGTTATCTGAATCATGAAAGAAAAATTGGGGGGGTTATGTCCCTTTAACACATAGGAATAAAAGTCCAAATTGTTGCTTTGCCCTTTATTCTTAAAGTGATGGTAAAATTTTCCCAAACTGCTAAACATATTTGGAAAGGTCTTCTCCTAACTAGCATATCGATATGCTTATTTATTACCCAAGTCATCTGTACACTAAATAAATATTTTCATTCATGCTACATTACATCATTGAATGCAGCCTCTCTCTCCAATTTTTGATTTAGGTTATTTCAGTGGCAGCTCTTCTAGCCAATCAGAGCATCACCATGCGCCCCATGTTAATTAATCACAGCACGCTCCCAAACTTGGAACTCTGCGATCAACTTGAAATGCGCATGCGCAACTCCTTGCGCTATTTGCGCAACTGAAGCAGTGATGCAGTTGAGCAAATAGCGTAAGGAGTTGCGCATTTCAAGTTGACCGCAGAGTTCCAAGCACGGGAGCGTGCTGTGATCAATTAACATGGGGCGCATGGCGACGCTCTGATTGGCTAGAAGAGCTGCCACTCAAATAACCCACATGAAAAATTGAAGAGAGGCTGCATTTAATGACGTAATATAGCATCATGAATAAAAAGATTTATTTAGTGTACAGATGACTTGGGTAATAAATAAGCATATCAATATGCTAGTTAGGAGAAGACCTTTCCAAATATGTTTAGCAGTTTGGGAAAATTTACCATCACTTTAAGTGTCAGGACACTCAGACTTCAAATCCTTTTTTTTGTACCAAGAAAATTAGATGTCCCCTATCACAATGTAAATAAAAACAGAATCCAAAAATGTGTCGGATGGATATTGAAAACTTTAGCTTTTCCTCTAAGAATTAGATACATAAGGTAAAACCAACTGAGGGCTCAAAGCCAAATTAAAGGGATATGAAACCCAAAATGTTTTCTTTCATAATTCAGATAGAGCATGTGATTTTAAACAACTTTCTAATTTACTTCTAGTATCAATTTGTCTGCGTTCTCTTGGTATCATTTGTTGAAAAGTAGAATCATAAGCTTATGAACCTGCCCATTTCTAGAGTACTATATGGCAACAGTTTTGCAAGAATGTTATCCATTTGTAAGAGCACTAGATGGCAGCACTATTCCCATGTGCCATGTACTGCTCCAGATGCCTACCTAGGTATCTGTTCAACACAGAATATCATTGGAACAAAGCAAATTTGATAATAGAAGTAAATTGGAAACTTTTTTTAAAATAGTGTTAATAGTTTAAAAAGCAGGAATGTAAAGCGGACCATCTTTGGTTCAGAATTTGGGCTACGCTTGCTTATTGGTGGCTAAATGTAGCCACCAATAAAAGCAAGTGCTATCCAGGGTGATGAGCTTAAAATGGGCCGGTTCCTAAGCTTTAAATTCCTGCTTTTTAAATAAAAAGATAGCAAGAGAACAAAGACAAATTTATAATAGGAGTAAATTAGAAAGTTGCTTAAAATTGCATGCTCTATATGAATCATGTAAGAATTATTATTTTTTTTATTTAGTATCCCTTTAACAAACTCTTTGCAGAAACCACTGTTCAGCTCACCCTTTTAAAGAAGTAAATGATTTCTGCATAGAACTCAGTAACCCAAGTAGTAAAGCTTTTAGCTGCACCTAAAATCATCCAAAGCAAGGTTATTAAGGAACAATGTGGTCAGAACAAAGATCTACAGTGATAGGTCAGTTTTTCCCCTGTAAAACAAATATGCTAGAAAAGTTGAAAAAGCTTACCTTGCTCTTTTGTTGTACCAACACAGTGCTGGTAACGGACAATAATATTTCAGGTTGTTTTAGCAATTTATAAAAACTTTGTACTGTAGCTTAACTGTTTGCCAAGTATTGTTTTATGGGTATGGCTTATCAGAATAACTACGCTATCAATACAGACCTGTGTCATTTCCAACAACAATGTTCCTTTAAATTGTATTTATTTTCATTGACATTGTCTCTTCTGTAGACAAATGTTTTCTTATATTTCAAATAAAGCATTTTGTGTCTGCAATATCACATGTAGTGAGACAAATCATGTCTGACCAGTAAACTGAAGCTATAGGAAAGGAACATTAGGGAACAGATAAGCTCCTACCTCCCAGGAGTATGCTACTTTCCGTGGAAACTCAATGCCTAAATTCTCCAGGCGGTGATCCTTGTAACTTTCATACTGTCTGTAGCCTATGTAACCTCCACCAGTTCCCACCAAGACATAGAGAGGCCGAAATTTCACAGCCAGACTAGTGGATGCAGCATGCAGTGTTCTTGCATCTGTAGGAAGACAGAAAAGATAAGCTGAACAAAGCACTATATAAGAATAGAACATACAGGAAAAAGGTTTACTTGTTCCTGAAATAAAATACTTAGGGTTATTAACAATATGGTAGAATCATATTAAAGTGATATTAAAAGGGACAGTAAAGTCAAAATTAAACTTTCATTATTCAAACAGAGCATTACATTTTAAACAACTTTACAATTTACTTCTGTTATCAAATTTGCTTTGTTCTCTTGGTATCTTTTATTGAAGAGCAAAACTAGATAGGTTTATAAGAGCTCAGGAGTGTGCACGTGTCTTTAGTACTCTATGGCAGCAGTGTTTGCAACATTATTTGTAGCTTTGTATTACAATGTTGCAAACACTGCTACCATAGAGTACTAAAGAAACGTGCACACACCTGAGCTCATGATCCTACCTACTTTTTCCTCTTCAATAAAAGATACCAAGAGAACAAAGCAAATTTGATAACAGAAATAAATTGGAAAGATGTTTAAAATTGCATGCTTTATCTAAATCATGAAAGTTAATTTTTTACTTTATTGTTCCTTTAACCGCTTTGGGTAAAAAGCTGGATTTCGTTTTTTTCTGTTTTTTACTATTTAAAAAAAAAAAAAAAAAAGTGATTCCCCCCAGATCCCCCTTATACCATTGGAAAGTTTAGGCGATTACCTTTCCAACGGTGGGTCTTGGGGGTCTGTAGCTGCTTAGATGCCTGAGAGGCTTCTAAGCAGCAGGCCACCTTTCCCTATATTTTGTATTGTAAATTTTAAATAGAGTTGCATGTGACATCATCAAGTCATTGCGCGTGACGTCACCGGGAAGCCCCGGCGATGCCTGTCACTATACAGGCCCGATCGTTGGGGTGGGAGCCCCCAGATTGCTCTAAAGGTGGATGAGTACTAGCGACGACAATAAATGCTAGACAGAACACTGTATTCAAAAGAAAATTTAGCCTCAGAATAATATGTAGATGTATTTTTTTACAATTAGGTTATTTAAATATTGAAGAAATACGTCTAAAAGTTTAATTTCCATAAAGTAAAGGGTGCCACCATGTTTGAACTTAGGTTCTTTCTCTCTCTCCTGCTGAGGACAGTTAGTGACAAAAATAAAACAAGCAATATAAGAGTGTGCAAACAAAGCTTAGTTTTATAGACAGTGAAATTAAAAAAATAACTTTCAAAGAAAAGTAACAGGAAATAGGGATGTAAATAAATAATGAAAGTATATTGCAAAGTTCAATATCATAATGTTTAATATCCATTTAATGTGAGAATTTTTTTTTTAGCAAGTTCAGCAAGAAAAAGGTGGAAACAGTAATGGAATATTTTTAACTTGCTACTAAAAATAACTGTTAGATTTGACAAATACATTTTGACAGGCAGAAATATATATATATATATATATATATATAAAATTTGCTTTAAATATTTTGTAGGTATATCTCAAATGAATATGAAGATGAAAAAATTATCAACAAAATCTACTAGCTCTGGAAAAGGACTTACTTGTACGGAGACTCCGAACATGAATGCCACAGAGTGGGAAAGTATTATTGCTCAGGAACCTATAGAGGGAAAAAAAATATATAGGTAATATTAAGACACATTCTAATAAGCTAAAATACATAGCTCTGAGTCAGTGACACAGTATATATATATATATATATATATATATATATATATATATATATATATATATATATAAGGTTTGTTCTCCAAATCACACTATAGATCAGTAAAATCTGACTATAAAAATATCAAAATCATGCGCAGATATCTTCCAGTATGATCATCCAGGGTAATTTCCAAGACGTCTACATTTGTCATATCACATAATATGGTTCTATCACATTTAAACTATTAAACAAAAGTTAAAGAAATACAGTCTTGGAAAAAAAAACTACAACTGATCAACTACATAGTTTTCAGAGATTTTTTTTCAAATATATGATTATTTGATATTTCAATGTGCAAAAGAACTGTTATTGCTTCAATAACTTATATTTGAATTTTTAGAAGAAGTCTTTGCATTTTTAATTTTTTTTTTAGATTTTCCCAGCTAATATTTTGTACTAATCTAGAACAAAATATTGTGGTTTATTCCGTTCAAAATATCGAATTCAAATACTGTCTGGTTCTCAAAATAATGATAAATACATTACAATGAATATGTTATGTGAAATAATCCTCCTTAAGAAAATGTAAAAAGAGAAAGGAACCATATCATATATTGCAGTCATTTTGTTTCTCTGCCAATATTTTTGTGTTATGCTATGAACTAGGAATCTCAAATAATCTACGACCCTTAAACACTAGGAGAGATGGGTACACTTGCACACCACAGCTTAACATGTTGTTATTGTGAATATCTGCCCAGGTTTCCGTATTTACATTACATTGCCTGTCATTTTATTTGTCTGAAACTAAACAGCGATTACTGAACATATTCTTCTTACTTGTGAGCCCCACACGCCCTAGTCATGAGCGCAGCCATCACGCTTAGTCGGCTCATGACGCTGTCAATATGCGCCTCTTCGACGAGCTGTAAAGGTCTTTGAAAACACAATACTGCGCATGCGCACACGGTGTTATGTCAGATCACGTAACGTTCTGATGTTATGTCATGTGAACGACCTATCAGGGCTGGAAAACAGTAGCGACTCAGTCAGTTAACCATTTGATGGCCAAGGACGACGCATCAACTAAATTTACAGCTATAGTTTTATGATGTACAGTATATACTATTGTTGTATAACTATTAATAATATACAATTACATTTTGAGGTGCTGCGTAGATTAAAAAAAAAAAAGTCAGTAGAAAAACATTTTCAATTTATGTTCATTTTTTCACTAAGTTATCATTTCAGCTCCAGATAATCCACAATATCAACTATACGTACTTAAATTTGGTCCTCCGTCTTTTGTCTTACTAGGGCTACAAGCAGTGGTGGGATTCAGCCTGTTCTAGGCACACGAAACCCAAGATTTTCTTTCATGATTTAGATAGAGAAATTTTAAACAACATTCCAAATTACTTTTATTATAGAATATACTTCATTCTTACGGTATCCTTTGTTGAATAAATAGCATATGTACATGGGTGAGCCAATGACACGCATCTATGTTCAGCCACCAATCAGGAGCTACTGAGCCTATCTGGATATGCTTTTCAATTGTGGATATCAAGACATTGAAGCATATTAAATATAAGAAGTAAATTGGAAAGTTATTAAAATTGCATGCTCTTTCTAGATCATGAAAGAAAACTGTTTCCAATTTACTTCTACTATTAAAAGAGATTTTTTTTTTTTAAAAAGAGATACCTAGGTAAGTCGCAAGCACATTTCCAGAGCACTACATGTCAGAAAACACTGCTGCCACCTAAAGCTCTTGCAAATGTATATCATTGTTATATATTGCGCTTGTCACATGCAAGCTCCTATATCTTTTTTTTTACACACAATCTGAATAATGAAAGAAAATGTTTTGGTTTTATGTACCTTTTAAAGGGACACTGAACCCAAATTATTTTTGTGTGATTCAGATAGAGCATGCAATTTTAAGGAACTTTATAATTTACTCCTATTATCAATTTTTCTTCGTTCACTTGCTATCTTTATTTGAAAAAGAAGGCATCTAAGCTTCTTTTTTGGTTCAGAACTTTGGACAGCATTTTTTTATTGGTGGATGAATTTATCCACCAATCAGCAAGAATAACCCAGGTTATTCACCAAAAATGGGCCGGCATCTAAACTTACATTCTTGCATTTCAAATAAATATATTAAGAGAATGAAGAAAATTTGATAATAGGAGTAAATTAGAAAGTTGCTTAAAATTGCATGCTCTATATGAATCATGAAATAAAAAATTGGGGTTCAGTGTCCCTTTAACTATACATCTAATCCCTTTAAGGGACAGTAAAGTCAAAATTAAACTTGCATGGTTTAGATAGAGCACACAGTTCTAAACAACTTTCCCATTTACTAATATAGCCAATTTGCATGGTATCCTTTGCGGAACAGTAAACCTAGGTGGGCTCACAGTACTTTAGGAGCATACGCATATCTTTAGAACTCTATGACAGCTGAATTTGCAACTTTGTACAGCATTGTAGCATTGTTTAATTTTGACTTTACTGTCCCTTTAATTAAACAGGGCCTTTTATAACATTTGGCAAGCTAGAAAAAAGAAGTGGATTGTTCAGACAAAATGAGAGGGATAAGCTTGTTGGAAGAGGTGTGATAATGAGCCAGGTCTCATTTGAGAAGCAAAGGAATGTGTCCTTATTTAGATTTTATGCTGTGGATTCTGGAGGTTTTGTAATAAGCATCTTTGAAGAAACAAGTCTTTAAAAAGTATTTGAAACTATTTTCCCTTTATTCTATTTCTGTTTTTGCTTCATTTTCTGAGCCATTCCAAACCAACCCATCTTGTATTTTAATCTAAGTTTTATTATGTCTTACAAAGCCTATTTCGATCCCTCATAAAACCTGATGCCCATCATCTGCATCAAAATATGCTTATCTTTCACAGATATATGTGGAACAATATTATTTCTATTATTATTATTTTTATTATTAATAAGAATAATATAATGTCATAGTTTCAAGGGATTCTTGATATGCCTTTCACCTGGAAGAGTGAAACCATAATACAACCAGTTATGAAGAGGTTGCTTTAACCTCTTAAGGACATATGACGGAATGTTTCCGTCATAAAACAATTGAGCAAACTGAAAGCTGTTAAAAAGGGTTAAATTCACAACTAATGCTGCCTATACCTTCAATGTACCGTTTACATTCTAGAGTACAACGTCCATATCTTGCTAGTCAGAAACCATCAGACCATCCTAACATGAAAATCTTGTGCATATCTAAGATTTACCTTTGAGAGCCTCACAGTATTTATCCTTTAAAGGTAATCTGTTTATGTCTGCATTATTAGATCTTTTCTTGGAATAGCAAGAGGTGTTACTCTTTCAGAGCATTTTATGACCTCATCTTTAATCCATCATCAGATTCACACACGTTTGTAAGGAATTTGGACTTTTGGATGAACATTTTTTTTTTTGATACTTACAGATCCATAACTGTGTTGGAGCATGAAGGTATTTCCTAACTTTTAAGTGGAAAACCTATTTTCTTTAGCTATTAAACACACCATTCAAATGATCTTATTCTACTAAATTGCTTACTGTACTGTAATGTGTTTCTGACTAATCATCTAAAGTAGCATGGTATAAAGTAGACTGGCATTAACTTGGAGTATTGCATATTCGTATTTGTGGATTCCCTTAGTGGGACTTGGAAAAAAAAAAGTAAGTTAATTGTTCTTTTCGCAGTGAGAAAGACCCTGGTTTGTTGACAATTATGTCCTAGATTATAAGTGGCGGGCTAATGATAGCGAGGGACACGATAAGCAATAATGCTGGATTGCGCTAACATTAGCGTGCAACTTGATATTACAAGTCCATGGTAAATTCCATTCACCAGAGAAGGGTTTGTGCAGCCAACATGGTTCTAGTGCAACCTATGCTTTCAATGGATATTGCGACTGCACTAAATAGTTATAGGTTGTGCTCGAGTGGAAGCCGAAACTAAGCTAGAATATTTAGCGTGAATTGAGACCTGGAGTAAAATATAAGGGTTAAAGTAAAGTTGCACAAAACAAATCCAAAACATATTAAAATAAATTATTACACTCACATATACACATTTTTTTGTTAAAAATATTTTAATATTGATAAAAAATTTTTAAAAGGGCTAAAAAGGGATATGGTATATGCCAAGATGTTTGATTGGAAAGGGCTCCAATATATATGTATTTTATATATATATATATATATATATATATATTTATATATATAACATGTCTAAATATGTGTCTGCATGAAACCCAAGTTTTTTTTTCATTATTCAGAAAAAATACGATTTTAAACAACTTTTCAATTTACTTCTACCTAATTTGCATCATTCTCTTGGTATGCTTTAATCCAATGCATTAATGACAGCAAGTTAACACATTAGGTGAGTTAATAACACAATATGTACAGCCACCAATCAGCAGTTCTTGAGCCTACCTAGGTATCTTTTCCAACAATTTATAACAAGAAAACAAAACAAATTAGATAATAGAAGTAACTTGGAAAGTTCTATCTGAATCATGAAAGAAAATATGTGGGTTTCATGTCCCTTTAAAGGGACAGTCAACACCAGAATTTTTGTTGTTTTAAAAGATAGATGATCCCTTTATTACCCATTCCCCAGTTTTGCATAACCAACACGGTTATATAAATATACTTTCTCCAACATAGGTGTGTCCGGTCCACGGCGTCATCCTTACTTGTGGGATATTCTCTTCCCCAACAGGAAATGGCAAAGAGCCCAGCAAAGCTGGTCACATGATCCCTCCTAGGCTCCGCCTACCCCAGTCATTCTCTTTGCCGTTGTACAGGCAACATCTCCACGGAGATGGCTTAGAGTTTTTTAGTGTTTAACTGTAGTTTTTATTATTCAATCAAGAGTTTGTTATTTTGAAATAGTGCTGGTATGTACTATTTACTCAGAAACAGAAAAGAGATGAAGATTTCTGTTTGTATGAGGAAAATGATTTTAGCAACCGTCACTAAAATCCATGGCTGTTCCACACAGGACTGTTGAGAGCAATTAACTTCAGTTGGGGGAACAGTGTGCAGTCTCTTGCTGCTTGAGGTATGACACATTCTAACAAGACGATGTAATGCTGGAAGCTGTCATTTTCCCTATGGGATCCGGTAAGCCATGTTTATTACGATCGTAAATAAGGGCTTCACAAGGGCTTATTAAGACTGTAGACTTTATTTGGGCTAAATCGATTCATTATTAACATATATTTAGCCTTGAGGAATCATTTTATCTGGGTATTTTGATATTTTGATATCGGCAGGCACTGTATTAAACACCTTATTCTTTAGGGGCTTTCCCAAAGCATAAGCAGAGCCTCATTTTCGCGCCGGTGTTGCGCACTTGTTTTTGAGAGGCATGGCATGCAGTCGCATGTGAGAGGAGCTCTGATACTTAGAAAGGACTTTCTGAAGGCGTCATTTGGTATCGTATTCCCCTTTGGGCTTGGTTGGGTCTCAGCAAAGCAGATACCAGGGACTGTAAAGGGGTTCCGTTATTTTATGGGTTAAAGCTTCCAAATTTGGTGTGCAATACTTTTAAGGCTTTAAGACACTGTGGTGAAAATTTGGTGAATTTTGAACAATTCCTTCATGTTTTTTCGCAATTGCAGTAATAAAGTGTGTTCAGTTTAAAATTTAAAGTGACAGTAACGGTTTTATTTTAAAACGTTTTTTGTACTTTGTTATCAAGTTTATGCCTGTTTAACATGTCTGAACTACCAGATAGACTGTGTTCTGAATGTGGGGAAGCCAGAATTCCTATTCATTTAAATAAATGTGATTTATGTGAAAATGACAATGATGCCCAAGATGATTCCTCAAGTGAGGGGAGTAAGCATGGTACTGCATCATTCCCTCCTTCGTCTACACGAGTCTTGCCCACTCAGGAGGCCCCTAGTACATCTAGCGCGCCAATACTCCTTACTATGCAACAATTAACGGCTGTAATGGATAATTCTGTCAAAAACATTTTAGCCAAAATGAACACTTATCAGCGTAAGCGCGGCTGCTCTGTTTTAGATACTGAAGAGCATGACGACGCTGATAATAATATTTCTGAAGGGCCCCTAACCCAGTCTGATGGGGCCAGGGAGGTTTTGTCTGAGGGAGAAATTACTGATTCAGGGAACATTTCTCAACAGGCTGAACCTGATGTGATTGCATTTAAATTTAAGTTGGAACATCTCCGCATTCTGCTTAAGGAGGTATTATCCACTCTGGATGATTGTGACAAGTTGGTCATCCCAGAGAAACTATGTAAAATGGACAAGTTCCTAGAGGTGCCGGGGCTCCCAGAAGCTTTTCCTATACCCAAGCGGGTGGCGGACATTGTTAATAAAGAATGGGAAAGGCCCGGTATTCCTTTCGTCCCTCCCCCCATATTTAAAAAATTGTTTCCTATGGTCGACCCCAGAAAGGACTTATGGCAGACAGTCCCCAAGGTCGAGGGAGCGGTTTCCACTTTAAACAAACGCACCACTATACCCATAGAGGATAGTTGTGCTTTCAAAGATCCTATGGATAAAAAATTAGAAGGTTTGCTTAAAAAGATGTTTGTTCAGCAAGGTTACCTTCTACAACCTATTTCATGCATTGTCCCTGTCGCTACAGCCGCATGTTTCTGGTTTGATGATCTGATAAAGGCGGTCGATAGTGATTCTCCTCCTTTGGAGGAGATTATGGACAGAATCAATGCTCTCAAATTGGCTAATTCTTTCACCCTAGACGCCACTTTGCAATTGGCTAGGTTAGCGGCTAAGAATTCTGGGTTTGCTATTGTGGCGCGCAGAGCGCTTTGGTTGAAATCTTGGTCGGCTGATGCGTCTTCCAAGAACAAGCTACTTAACATTCCTTTCAAGGGGAAAACGCTGTTTGGCCCTGACTTGAAAGAGATTATCTCTGATATCACTGGGGGTAAGGGCCACGCCCTTCCTCAGGATCGGCCTTTCAAGGCCAAAAATAAACCTAATTTTCGTCCCTTTCGTAGAAACGGACCAGCCCAAGGTGCTACGTCCTCTAAGCAAGAGGGTAATACTTCTCAAGCCAAGCCAGCTTGGAGACCAATGCAAGGCTGGAACAAGGGAAAGCAGGCCAAGAAACCTGCCACTGCTACCAAGACAGCATGAAATGTTGGCCCCCGATCCGGGACCGGATCTGGTGGGGGGCAGACTCTCTCTCTTCGCTCAGGCTTGGGCAAGAGATGTTCTGGATCCTTGGGCGCTAGAAATAGTCTCCCAAGGTTATCTTCTGGAATTCAAGGGACTTCCCCCAAGGGGGAGGTTCCACAGGTCTCAGTTGTCTTCAGACCACATAAAAAGACAGGCATTCTTACATTGTGTAGAAGACCTGTTAAAAATGGGAGTGATTCATCCTGTTCCATTAAGAGAACAAGGGATGGGGTTCTACTCCAATCTGTTCATAGTTCCCAAAAAAGAGGGAACGTTCAGACCAATCTTAGATCTCAAGATCTTAAACAAGTTTCTCAAGGTTCCATCGTTCAAGATGGAAACCATTCGAACTATTCTTCCTTCCATCCAGGAAGGTCAATTCATGACCACGGTGGATTTAAAGGATGCGTATCTACATATTCCTATCCACAAGGAACATCATCGGTTCCTAAGGTTCGCATTCCTGGACAAACATTACCAGTTCGTGGCGCTTCCTTTCGGATTGGCCACTGCTCCAAGGATTTTCACAAAGGTACTAGGGTCCCTTCTAGCTGTGCTAAGACCAAGGGGCATTGCTGTAGTACCTTACTTGGACGACATTCTGATTCAAGCGTCGTCCCTTTTTCAAGCAAAGGCTCACACGGACATTGTCCTGGCCTTTCTCAGATCTCACGGATGGAAAGTGAACGTGGAAAAGAGTTCTCTATCCCCGTCAACAAGGGTTCCCTTCTTGGGAACAATAATAGACTCCTTAGAAATGAGGATTTTTCTGACAGAGGCCAGAAAAACAAAACTTCTAGACTCTTGTCGGATACTTCATTCCGTTCCTCTTCCTTCCATAGCTCAGTGCATGGAAGTGATCGGGTTGATGGTAGCGGCAATGGACATAGTTCCTTTTGCGCGCATTCATCTAAGACCATTACAACTGTGCATGCTCAGTCAGTGGAATGGGGACTATACAGACTTGTCTCCGAAGATACAAGTAAATCAGAGGACCAGAGATTCACTCCGTTGGTGGCTGTCCCTGGACAACCTGTCACAAGGGATGACATTCCGCAGACCAGAGTGGGTCATTGTCACGACCGACGCCAGTCTGATGGGCTGGGGCGCGGTCTGGGGATCCCTGAAAGCTCAGGGTCTTTGGTCTCGGGAAGAATCTCTTCTACCGATAAACATTCTGGAACTGAGAGCGATATTCAATGCTCTCAAGGCTTGGCCTCAGCTAGCGAGGGCCAAGTTCATACGGTTTCAATCAGACAACATGACAACTGTTGCGTACATCAACCATCAGGGGGGAACAAGGAGTTCCCTAGCGATGGAAGAAGTGACCAAAATCATTCTATGGGCGGAGTCTCACTCCTGCCACCTGTCTGCTATCCACATCCCAGGAGTGGAAAATTGGGAAGCGGACTTTCTGAGTCGTCAGACATTGCATCCGGGGGAGTGGGAACTCCATCCGGAAATCTTTGCCCAAGTCACTCAGCTGTGGGGCATTCCAGACATGGATCTGATGGCCTCTCGTCAGAACTTCAAGGTTCCTTGCTACGGGTCCAGATCCAGGGATCCCAAGGCGGCTCTAGTGGATGCACTAGTAGCACCTTGGACCTTCAAACTAGCTTATGTGTTCCCGCCGTTTCCTCTCATCCCCAGGCTGGTAGCCAGGATCAATCAGGAGAGGGCGTCGGTGATCTTGATAGCTCCTGCGTGGCCACGCAGGACTTGGTATGCAGATCTGGTGAATATGTCATCGGCTCCACCTTGGAAGCTACCTTTGAGACGAGACCTTCTTGTTCAGGGTCCGTTCGAACATCCGAATCTGGTTTCACTCCAGCTGACTGCTTGGAGATTGAACGCTTGATTTTATCGAAGCGAGGGTTCTCAGATTCTGTTATCGATACTCTTGTTCAGGCCAGAAAGCCTGTAACTAGAAAGATTTACCACAAAATTTGGAAAAAATATATCTGTTGGTGTGAATCTAAAGGATTCCCTTGGGACAAGGTTAAGATTCCTAGGATTCTATCCTTCCTTCAAGAAGGATTGGAAAAGGGTTTATCTGCAAGTTCCCTGAAGGGACAGATTTCTGCCTTGTCGGTGTTACTTCACAAAAAACTGGCTGCTGTGCCAGATGTTCAAGCCTTTGTTCAGGCTCTGGTTAGAATTAAGCCTGTTTACAAACCTTTGACTCCTCCTTGGAGTCTCAATTTAGTTCTTTCAGTTCTTCAGGGGGTTCCGTTTGAACCCTTGCATTCCGTTGATATTAAGTTATTATCTTGGAAAGTTTTGTTTTTAGTTGCAATTTCTTCTGCCAGAAGAGTTTCAGAATTATCTGCTCTGCAGTGTTCTCCTCCTTATCTGGTGTTTCATGCAGATAAGGTGGTTTTACGTACTAAACCTGGTTTTCTTCCAAAAGTTGTTTCTAACAAAAACATTAACCAGGAGATTATCGTACCTTCTCTGTGTCCGAAACCAGTTTCAAAGAAGGAACGTCTGTTGCACAATTTGGATGTTGTTCGCGCTCTAAAATTCTATTTAGATGCTACAAAGGATTTTAGACAAACATCTTCCTTGTTTGTTGTTTATTCCGGTAAAAGGAGAGGTCAAAAAGCAACTTCTACCTCTCTCTCTTTTTGGATTAAAAGCATCATCAGATTGGCTTACGAGACTGCCGGACGGCAGCCTCCCGAAAGAATCACAGCTCATTCCACTAGGGCTGTGGCTTCCACATGGGCCTTCAAGAACGAGGCTTCTGTTGATCAGATATGTAGGGCAGCGACTTGGTCTTCACTGCACACTTTTACCATATTTTACAAGTTTGATACTTTTGCTTCTTCTGAGGCTATTTTTGGGAGAAAGGTTTTGCAAGCCGTGGTGCCTTCCATTTAGGTGACCTGATTTGCTCCCTCCCTTCATCCGTGTCCTAAAGCTTTGGTATTGGTTCCCACAAGTAAGGATGACGCCGTGGACCGGACACACCTATGTTGGAGAAAACAGAATTTATGTTTACCTGATAAATTACTTTCTCCAACGGTGTGTCCGGTCCACGGCCCGCCCTGGTTTTTTTTTTTTTAATCAGGTCTGATAATTTATTTTCTTTAACTACAGTCACCACGGTACCATATGGTTTCTCCTATGCAAATATTCCTCCTTAACGTCGGTCGAATGACTGGGGTAGGCGGAGCCTAGGAGGGATCATGTGACCAGCTTTGCTGGGCTCTTTGCCATTTCCTGTTGGGGAAGAGAATATCCCACAAGTAAGGATGACGCCGTGGACCGGACACACCGTTGGAGAAAGTAATTTATCAGGTAAACATAAATTCTGTTTTTTAGCTCTGTGATTAACTTGTATCTAAGCATCTTCTGACAGCCCCCTTATCACATGACATTTTATTTATTATCTATTGATTTTCATATTAGCCAATTAGTGCAGTGTCTGCCACAATCCACGGGCGTGCTCACAATGTTATCTCTAGGGTTTACCTGAACTAGCTCCCCCCTGCTGTGAAAAGCAAATACAAAAACATGTGATTAGAGGCGGCCTTCAAGGGCTTAGAAATTATCATATGAGCCTTCCTAGGTCTAACTTTCAACTAATAATACTAAAGAACAAAGCAAAATTGGTGATAAAAGTAAATTGGAAAGTTGTTTAAAATTACATGCCCTATTTGAAACATGAAAGTTTTATTTGGACTTGACTGTCCCTTTAAGTACAATTTTTTTGCGCATCCAGTGTACTTAAATTACTATTTACGCTGTGCATAGTTAATATGATTTATTCCTGTGTAATTTACATACAAATTCTACATTTTTGATGAAATACGATTTTTGGTAAACAATTTTGTTACGATTATTATGCACCTAAAAAAATAAAAATGTTCCCTGCATATTTTTGTGTAAATAGTTCAGTTATTTGTTTTGTAAGATTTTTAAATTGCTAATTTTATTGTGCACCGCAGTATACGCCCCCGAGTGTAAAAAGTGGAAATAAAAGGACTGGCGAGTGGTGAGCATTCTTATAGAATCACACCAGCCCAGAGACCTTTTTAGAATTAGAGCCTCACTCCAGTATAGCTGACTCAATTTTTGGTACTAGCTTATTGTACTCCCTGAGTCTAAGAGTACAAAGGGTTCAAAAATGGCCCTATTTTGTCTGATTCTTCGATACTTCCAGTTTATTAACATAATATTAGGTGGTCCCAGAGAAGTCACTATTTATCATTTGGCGATATCCTATTTACATGCACTATCACTTGCTAACAGGGGTTCATATTTAAAAAAAAAACTTGAGGTTCAGTTCTGTTTGATACAGGCCTATTAGGTTGCAATTTAAAGGGCCATAATACCCAAATGTTTAAACACTTGAAAGTGATGCAGCATAGCTGTAAAAAGCTGACAAGAAAATATCACCTGAACATCTCTATGTAAAAAAGAAAGATATTTTACCTCAAAAGTTCCTCAGTAGCCACATCCTATTGTAAACGATTTCTAAGCAGCATTTTAGTGTGTCTGTCCTGGGACAGCTGAAAGGATCAGCCTCCTGCACTCTCATATTATTTCCCTATTCAGGTTAAAGGAAGCATACTATGAAATCTCATGAGAGTTAAGTCAAATCTCATGAGATCACAGTAAAAGAGTTCATGACCTCAGCACTGCTGATGCTGATTGGCTGCAGTTCATTTCTTCATTTTTTATTTTTTTTTACCTGCAGCTGGGAGCAGCTGAGTATAACTTTTTACACAGAACTTACTCTGCTGAGCTGAGGAGATTGTGAGGTAAAATATCTTCCTTTTTTACATAGAGATGCTCAGGTGATATTTTCCTGTCAGCTTTTTACAGTTATACTGCATCAGTTTCAAGTGATTTAGCATATGAGTATTATGTCCCTTTAACTGTTCTAGATTTTTACTTTGCTCATTGAGATATGTTTATATTATTATCATTCCTACACCTATGTGACTGTATTTTGATGTATAAATGCTATGTTGTACGACTTGTCTGTAAACACATGTATACCTACCTCAATAAAAAATAAATAAAAAAATGTCTTTAACTTTACAAAAAAGTTTTGCATATAAGATTAGTTCAAACAAAATAAAATTTAAGACAGTAGACAGCTTGTAATTACCACATTTCTCTGCTGTCTTTCAGTAAATTAACTTACTATTTTCAAGCATATCATGTTCAAATTCCATCCAACACTTCCCTCATTTGGAGGAGCCAGTCCTAGAGACAATAGTATTTGCCATTGTTGTGTTAAAGGGACACTAAAGTCAAAATTAAACTTTCATGGTTCAGATAGCGCATGCAATTTTAAACAACTTTCCAAATTACTTCCATTAACAAAATGTGCACAGTCTTTTTATATTTACACTTGTTGAGTCACCAGCTACTACTGAGTATGTGCAAGAATTCACAGAATATGTATATGCATCTGTGATTGGCTGATGGCTGTCACGTGATCTAGGGGAGTGGAAATAGATATAACTTTAAAATTTGACAGAAAAAAATCCACTCAATTGAAATTTAGGCTAAGTTCTATTGCATTGTCTTTTTATTATGCATTTGCTTATGCAAATCTACTGTATTTAGTGGTCCTTTAACAATATCTCCATTGTTTGGCTTCAGCAGCAATTATAAAATAAACTACAAATAAGAGACAGATGTAGCAAGATTATGTTTGTAAAGCCTTCCATGTTTTCTTTTACTTCTCAGGATGGAAAATCCCCAATTTTCAGACTTAAAGGGACAGTAAACCTTAAAAATAATGTTATATAATTCTGCACATAATGCAGAATTATATAACATTATATTAGCCAAACTTTGTAAATCATAATATTCCCTTTTTATTTTGTAAAAATACCGCGCCATTAGACACAGTGCAGCTCCCTCCTGCTGTCAGACAGAGCGGGAGCGAGCTGCACTGTGTCTAATGGCGCGGTAGGGCCGGGCTGTGACTATACAGCTGGCCCGATGCGCTCAGTAAAAACAACAGACCCGCTCAGCAGAGTACAGAGAGCGGGTCTGTAAAACAGCGGTATTTTTACAAAATAAAAAGGGAATATTATGATTTACAAAATTTGGCTAATATAATGTTATATAATTCTGCACTATGTGCAGAATTATATAACATTATTTTTAAGGTTTACTGACCCTTTAAAGGGACACTGAACCCACATTTGTTTCTTTCGTGATTCAGATAGAGCATGACATTTTAAGCAACTTTCTAATATTCTCCTATTATCAAATTTTCTTCATTCTCTTTGTATCTTTATTTGAAAAGCAAGAATGTAAGTTTAGATGCCTGCCCATTTTTGGTGAATAACCTGGGTTGTTCTTGCTGATTGGTGGATAAATTCACCCACCAATAAACAAGTACTTTCCAGGGTTTTGAGCCAAAAATTGTCTGGCTCCTTAGATTAGATGCCTTCTTTTTCAAATAAAGATAGCAAGAGAACGAAGAAAAATTGATAATAGGAGTAAATTAGAAAGTTGATTAAAATTGTATGCTCGATCTGAATCATGGGTTCAGTATCCCTTTAAAGTAAAAGAAAAGGAGCAAAATAAATATTAATTAGTATTACTACTATCAGTTATTTCTAGAGCGCCAACAGATTTGATATTGCAAAGTAGTTTTACTATGTATAATTAAACCCAAATTGTTTTTTTCATTATTCATAAAGAACATGTGATTTTAAACAACTTTTCAATTTACTTCTATTATCTAATTTACTTGAGTCTCTTGGTATCCTTAGTTGAAAAGTTCAGGTGCAGCAAGGCATTACTGGAAGCTAGCTGCTGATTGGTGGCTGCACATAAATGCCTCTTTTAGTTGGTTTACCGGATATGTTCAGCTAGCTCCCTGTAGTGCATTGCTGCTCCTTCAACAAAGGATACCAAGAAAATGAAGCACATTTGATAATAGAAGTAAATTGGAAAGTGGTTTAAAATCACATTCTCTATTTGAATCATGAATATAAGTTGTCATATAGGCACTTTTATCTGCAGGGAACAGCTTTTAATATTAGCTATTTTTCCATTTGCTCTTTCCTTTACCTTGCTACTATTTGCCTTTTTTTTTTTGTTATACAGTAAAAAAATAAAACTGGGAGAAGTAAACTAAACTGTGGAATATTCTGGCAGTGCTGTAGAATATTGTGTCTATTTACCAATAAATTATAACAATAATAATGTATACTACATTTTGAAATTAAAAAGCAATTTTTTTAATTAATATTAAAAATGCCACCCCCCCCCCCCCCTTTACAAAAGACAATGCAGGTTGTTGCTGTTCAAAGCCAGACGTAGACTCAGATCTTTAGGAAGTCTGTGTTCTATAAATCATGTTTCATTGTTAAAGAATTTGAAACCCCACATTTTCTTTGATTTAGACTGTGTACAATTTGGAAAAAAAAACTTTACAATTTACTTTTATTCTTTTTTTTTTTTATAAATACATTTACTTTGTTTTCTTGGTATCCTTTGTTGAAAAGTAGGTAGCTAGGCTCAGGACTGTATGCACATTCCTGGAGCTCTAAATGGCTGCAGTTTTCCAAAATGCCTTTAGCAATGGTATACATTATGGAAACACCTCTGTCTAATGCTATAAAGCATTTTTTTTTTAAACTGCTGAAATATAGTCCCCCAGACTTGCACAAAACCTATCTAGGTAATCTATTTTTTTAATTAAAAAGAGTTTCTGAAGAGTAATTAAGTCTATGCTTATATGGGAAAGCTAGATGGCTTTCTGGTGTCATTGGCTGTCAAAAACACAATTTATACATAATTTATAATAACCTGAAAAAATAATTTCTTTAATGGTGGTGAGAGTCCACAATCCACTACTCATGGGAATTACTTTTCTCTACCTCTAGGAGGAGGCAAAGAGTCCCAAACCCCAATAGCTCTATAAAACCCCTCCCATCTCACACATACCTCAGTCTAGCGTATATATTGTATCTAGCAAAATGTTTTTAACGTGGTTTGTCTATGATTTTAATGGATTCCTCAATTGTTTCTTATTTCTCAATATTTTTATAAATCCATCCTTTTAAAATCTAATTCTAAATCATTCAAGTTCATTGTATTGATGTGGGTTACTGGGAATGCGTTTCTGGCACATATGGTGTTAACCTGTTCAAAAATATTTTTACTGATGTTTTCCATCTGTTCCGCTAATCTCTTCCGCTTCTTTTTTCTCCTCCCCTTTATCCGTCCCTAGCTGCGTCCTGCACTAGATTAATCTTTTTCTTCTTCTTCAGAGATCACAGAGATAGTTTTAATAATATAACAAACATGCAGCTTGCGTCTTTGGCCTTCATCTCTTTCCTGGACATTATCTCCTTTATGTCTTTGCTACCTCACACTATATCAGGTAGGTGGAGATTGTCATCCTTCTCTAAATGATAACAAAATTTGAGTTGTCACATGATGTCATACAATAGAAAATAAACAGTGTAGCATTCGACAGTTATAAATGCATGAAATAGTAAACAGCTAGACATAAGACAGGAAGAAATACACAAGATAAAGAGAGAGGGAGAGTATATTAAATATAACTCTTTTCATGCACTTAATACATGATGTTAATATGACCACAATAATCAATTTTAAAAAAATAACTTTTGCTTTTGTGTAAAAAATTGAGCTTGCCCCACACCCCATAGAGAGGCCAAAAACAATATCTAGAACCTAGGTATTCAAAATGCTACAAATCAAATAGTTGCTTTAGGCAATTTGAAGCATTTCGAAGACCAAGGTTACAGATTTATTTATTTTTTGGCCTCTCTAGGGAGAGTACAGATTTTACACAAAAGTGTTTAATGTCCCTTTAAATACTTTTGCTAATATATCTTAAACCAAATTATTTGTTAAAATAAATAATACAATGAGCCATAGAATCTCAACTGAAAAAAAGATATAAATGAGGAAACCAACCTCGTTTTAAAATCTAGTCAACATTAAGCTTTCATGATTCAGATATGGCATGCAACTTTCCAATTTACTTTTATTATCAATTTTTTTTTTTTCGTTTTTATTCTTTGTTGAAAACAAAACCAAAGTAGGTTCATATGCAAATTTCTAAGGCCTTGAAATTTGCCTCTAATCTCAGTGCATTTTGACAGTTTTGTCTGCCATAACATTGTGCTCACTCTTGTGCAGTTACATTGGAGTCAGCACTGCCACTGAGTGGCTAAAATGCAAGTCTCTCAAAAGAACTGAAATAAGGGGGCAGTCTGCAGAGGCTTAGATACAAGGTAATCATAGAGGCAAAAAGTAGGTTTGCACCGATACCATTTTTTTTAAGACCGAGTACAAGTACCAATACTTTTTTTCAAATACTCACCGATACCAATTACTGATACTTCTTTTTTAATATCATGACAGTTTTCCAAGCACAATGCAGACTAATGAATTAAGATAGCTTCTTTATAATTATGAACTGTAACTCAAAAGACATTTTGAAATAATAAAACAGTTTTATTTGTTGTCACAAAGTTCACAGAACATGTTTATAAATAAAAAATATTACAATCATATATATTAATAATGACAACAATAAATAACAGCTGCAGAAGCTGTGGCTGGAAAGCTACAATTTAAAAGGGTGATTACTGGATGCTATTGGGTTGTAGGGTGCCTATATAACATCAATCTGACATTTGTATTTAATACAAAGTAATATAATTTAATTCTGGAAAAAATATTGGGAAAGGAGTGTCCCAGTAATCCCCTTTGAGAAAAATGGGGCATTTGAATTCTGACTAGGACTGGTCTTCATATTTTTCCAGGGCTGCTTTTTATTCTCAGTCCTCAGAGTACAGTATGTTTTGAACATACTTGTTTAAGATGAGAACTAGCAGTATAACAGGCAATCTAGCTATTTGAATATTTTTTAAAAGTTAGTGGCAAGTTCTTTTTAAGGAACAGAATCATCTCTGCATGTTCAGCTATAAGTCTGTTTCTGCTATCAGTAAGGACGTTTTACGCTAAGCTGAACAGTCTTTCACTTTTCACACTACTGCATGGGGCAGAAATATATTTTTGGGCTATTTTAGCCAGAGCTGGAAATCTCAGTTTATTAACTGCCCAGTACTTCAGGGGTTTGCCTGAACGAGGTGTATAGTAGCGGCTTTTGGAGCACTACTCTGACGTACAATAATACAAATAACAGCAATTTGTATTGGCAGAACAGAAGTGAACAATTTTTAGTTAAGTCTTCACTCCAGCTTAAAATGAAATGGGAACATGCAGTTTGTAAAACGTCACAAGATGATGTATGGACAGGAAGTGGAGGTATCGGTTTAAGTATCGGTGCATTTGCACGAGTACAAGTACTCATGCAAATACTTGGTATCGGCACCGATACCGATACTAGTATCGGTATCGGTGCAACCCTAGTAAAAAGTATATTAATATAACCATGTTGGTTATGCAAAACTGGGGAATGGGTAATAAAGAGATTATCTCTTTTTAAACAATAAGAATTCTGAAAAAGATTGTCACTTTAATGTATAGTGAGAGTTCTTTTCTTAAAATAGGTAATGAAGAGAGCAGTGTGAAGACAGAGCACAAGGTTAGCAAGGATACACAGAGAAATCACTGTGAAGAAAGGGCAAGTACATAATGAATATTGTAAAGGAGCACGCTGATGAAAGCTTAGGCAGCTTGCAAGATAAAATGCACATACAGAATTAGCAGGGTACACACACCAGGCAAAGAGGTAGCTTTCAATTAAACAAATTAGTTTATTTGTATGTAATAAGTCATGATGTAATATGTAATCTCCTTTCCCCTCACTTCCTTTGTTTCCCACCAAGGAAAGAAATTCCGCTGGTGCACCCTATCTGAGGCTGAGCAGAGGAAATGTTCTCACCTGGCACGGACTCTACAGTCCATTCTTCTAGCAAATGACCCTTTTTCAAGAGTATCTTGTGTACGTGCTCATAACACTCAGGACTGCATGAGCAAGATAAGGGTGAGTGTTTATAGTGCATAACTTTCTGCCTAGCCATAATAAATAGTATATGTCTTTCACTTGATGTCTTCTTGTATGTGACAATAAGCCTTGTTTCCTCAGGGAAATAAAGCGGATGCAGTGTCCCTTGATGCAGGTGACGTTTATACGGCCATCAGACTATATGATCTGGCAGTCGTAGCAAAGGAAGAGCACTCAGAAGGTACCTACAGGATGGGAATCATCACCTTAAAATAGTCCAGTTAGAAAACAGCAATAACTAAAGTGATTATTAAAAAGTAAAATAGAAGAAGAAAAAAGATTGATATGCAACAAAATAGAAGGCAGTTTAGTTAATGTTCTTAAGTCCATAGTATCTGCACTACAGATAAGCAGCTACTATTTATAACAAGACACTCTTCAAAACAAAGTGCCATGCGTGATAAATTGATAAGTGACAATAAAAAAAATTTCCCTCTACAGGGACGTGTTTGTTTGGTTTGGCTGTTGCTCGGCGGGGCACCCTAAATATACAAAAACTAAGAGGATCCCGCTCCTGTCACAGTGGGGCCCGCTTGACATCTGGGTGGAACCTCCCACTGGGTTTCCTGCTGGCCAAGAACCTTCTCTACTGGGATGAGGAGCAGCCATTAAGCAGAGGTTTAGTTCAAATACACTCAGTATTGCTTTGACCAAGACTGGTCTTCTGATTATAATTACAGTCACATCAGATACCTGGATCTATGCAGTATAGGCTGACTACTTGATAGATGACTATTAGTAAAGAAGAAAGCCTTATAATAACTAAGAATTGAGTATTCTTTCTAGTATTTTGTTTTAGGCCATATTAACTAAAACTTTCTCATTTTTGTGAACTTGCTCTGTAGAATAATATAAGAAATGGTGAAACTGGCGACTTTTGATGAATCTAGGGGGTAGTCAGGTAGTGCATCATTTATATATTATATATGATTGATAAGTGACAACTATTGGCACAGAGCAAGATATTTCTAGGCTTCTATCTAAGGTTCATACATATCAAAACAGGTTAAATGGGTATTGTACACTAGATTTTTCTTTGCAAGAATGTTTTGTAGATGATTCATTTATATAGCCCATCTGGGGTTGTTTTTGTAAAAAATGTATAGTTTTGCTTTTTTTAAAAAACATTGTGCTGATTTCAAGACTCCTAACCAAGCCCCCAAAATTTAGATCTATACTGATGTATACAGACTTCAGATTTCTTCTGTTTGTATAATGGGTCTTTTCATATGCAGGGGAGGGGGGAGGTTCTGCTCTTAGTCTCTTTCAGTGGATGTTCCAGACTAACCTCATCAACAGTGCTAAACTGGGAGCTTCTAAGTGAGTTTTTAAATGGTTTTATATTGAATTTTTATATCAGTATCTGTGCATATTATTCTTTATAGTAGTGTCTATTACATTCATTTAAATGAACATGTGTGCATACTGTCCCTTTAATGCAGTATGACCTGACTGAAGAATGCAAATATACGTTTAGTCAATGCTTTGTGTCTATGTGCCTGATTCTCAAAAACTCTCCAGCTTGAGTAAAATCATTGTACAGACTTCACATGAGGCAAAACTTACTGAATTATCTAAAAAAAAAAGGTGGAACCTATAAATCACAAAGAGATGTGAGCTTCCTCCCATAGGAACTCATAAAGCTCTCTGGGATGAAGAGTCTCACAAGGTTCGGACACAATATAAATTCTCCGTTTAAAAGAAATCCCTTATAACTTGAATTTGCTTCTAGTTTAGTAAGTATTGCTTTTGTGTCAGCTAAATGAATGTATTGTACATTTTGAACAAACGCCACCTGCATACAACCGGTGAGATACATCAGTGAGACCTGCAGGTGCAAAACGCTTAGAGAATATCATATGGGTTTTGAGAGAACTTCAGAACTCACCAGACCAAGAAACTCCCTTAGCCGCCAACTATCTGAAAGTGTGAGGTTAATTTCACATAAAAAAATGCAAAGTGTAATGCAGTTTGTAGAAGATACTGTATAAAATATACAAAGTATGATCATAATGTGTTAAAGGGACATGAAAGACTACATTATTGTTTCATGATTCAACTACAGAATACGTTAAAACGTTTCCAATTTATTTCTATTATTCATTTTGCTTCATTCTCTTGTTATTATTTGTTAAAGAGATATCTGGATAGGTAGTGTCTGGAGCACTACATGACCATAAATAGTGCTGCCATCTAGTGCTCTTGCTAATGCTTAACATTGTTGCAAAACTGCTGCCATTTAGTGCTGCAGACACGTGCACACTCCTGAGCTTACCTTCCTGCTTTTCAACAAAAGATAACAAGAAAATGAAGAAAATGTGATAATATAAGTAAATTAGAAAGTTTTTTTTAAATGGTATGTGCTATCTGAATCATGAACGAAAAACTTTGGGTTTTATGTTCTTTTAAATTTACACAGAAAACATTCAAAGAACAATTCAAATTTGTGCAAATCATAATATTTAATACACTGCTATACTCTTAATATAGTCTTAATGTTTTTAAACACAAAGCAAAAAGTGTAAAGTTGAAATGTAATACACTTTAAAGGGCAAAATCTGAAGTAAAAAGTAAATTAAAATACAATGTGCAAATGCAACAAAACTCTCATTTCATGTACAGATATATTGTAATAAGCGTCACTCTCACATCCAGAAATGGAGCATCCCATAGAAAGATTTTTTTTCCTTTCACTGCTAACGGGTAATTTTATATCATTTCACCTGAGCAGAGAGCTTTAGAGAATCAGGCCCAATTTAGTTTAGTTTGATGTACTGTATGAATATTACATTTGAATGTTGATTCCTATAGACTTGTACTGAAATCTGCTAGAATCAACATTTGAATACTAGTATATTAAAGGGACAGTAAAGTCATAATTAGACATTCATGATTTAGACAGAGCATACCATTTTAAACAATTTATCAAATTACTGATATTATTTAATTTGCTTCCTTCTCTTGATATCCTATGCTGAAAGGTTTATCTAGGCAAGCTCAGGAGCAGCAAAGAACCTAGATTCTAGCTGCTGATTTGTAGCTGCATATATATACTGTTTGTCATTGGCTCACCCATGTGTTTAGTTAGAAACTAATAATGCATTGCTGATTCTTCAACAAATTATACCAAAAGAATGAAGCAAATTTGATAATAGAAGTAAATTGTATGTTCTACTTAAATCATGAAATAAATGTTTTGGGTTTTATGTAATGGAAGAGAAAGTAAACATTTTATAAACAAATGTGCATCATGCGAACAAAGGAATATTCTTTAAAGCTTTAAGAGATATACTCACAAATAAAATGGCAGACTAGACCATTAGGGTAGGGCTGGCAAAACCTTTTTGAAAGTGTGTCTTAAAAGTGTCCATGGTATGTCTATTTCAATATTAAAGGGACGTTACATATACATTAATGTTAATATTTGTTTTAAATCCATATGTATCAACAATTAAAGATGAATTGATAATATATAGTATGGATTGATAAGAAAAATATATTTATTACAAGAATTGCTGCAAACTGACCTAGCAGTACAGTGGTAGCCTAATGGTGTAGCTCCAGCAAATTTGTTATAAGTGCCACCTTGGCAACTCATGCCATAGCTTTGTCACCCCTACACTTGGTTATAGTGCAGTAATACACACCATGTAGGCTACAATCTCTGGTCTTTTACCAACTCTTTAGCCAATAAGAAATACAAACATTCTTACTGCTTTATTCATTACAATAATAATGTATCTCTTTTTTCAGTGGTCAGTGCCTATTTCAATGCAAGTTGTATCCCTGGAATTGGAATATCTTCCCCCAACCTATGTGAGCTGTGCCAGGGAACCAAATCCTATGTACGAGACAAGAATTACTTTTGTGAAACCAGTAGCAATGAGCCATTCTATGACTCTGATGGAGCCCTCAGGTAAAGGGGGAGGGGGCTCACCCATAGAATGTCACTTAATTAATGTATATTTTATTAAACAGATCTAAATATATCATCAAACTTTTATTATAACAAACATTCAGCAAGATTACAAATTGTGCAGTACGGCTATACGGCTAAAAAATTGTCCATTGCGTGTGGAATATGCAGGTCTCCTGTACTACAAGTTGCAGCGGTACAGCTATACCGCTAGCATTTTAGCCTCTACGCAACTCTCCATTCCGCACTCAAAAAATTACTTTTGATTGTGGGATTTTCATTGCGCCGTATTACAGGTTGTGCGGTCTGGCTATAACGCTAGTGTTATAGCTTATACCGCCGGGATCCATTCTGCTATCTAAGACCAGTAGTTATGGATTTTGCAAAACAAAAACGTTTCACAAAACTCATAACTAAAATGTTACAAAGTACACTAACACCCATACACTACCTATTACCCCTAAACCCCCATCCCCCCACATTGCAAATACTATAATAACCCTATTAACCCCTAATACGCCAATACTATAATAACCCTATTAACCCCTAATACGCCGCTCCCCACATCGCCAATACTAAATAAACCTATTAACCCTTAAACCGCCAGCCCCCCACATAGCTACTACTAAAATAAACCTATTAACCCCTAAACCGTCAGCCCCCCACATCGCTACTACTAAAATAAACCTATTAACCCCTAAACCGTCAGCCCCCCACATCACTACTACTGAAATAAAACTATTAACTCCTAAACCGCCGCCCCCCCCACATCACTACTACTAAAATAAAACTATTAACTCCTAAACTGTCAGCCACCCACATCGCAACACACTAAATTAAACTATTAACCCCTAAACCTAACTATCCCCTATATTTTTAATTAAATTTACAATATAACATTTTTAAAATAAATAAAAAACTTACCTGTGAAATAAAAAAAAGATTAAACTATAAATAAACCTAACATAACTATTTAAAAAAAATAAAATAAAATACAAAAAACTAAATTACAAAATTAAAAAAAACAAACACTACGAAAAAATTAAAAAAAATCTAACATTACCAAAAAAAACCTAAAATTATGAAAAATAAAAAAAACACTAAGATTACAAAAAATAATAAACAAAATTATCCAAAATAATAAAAATTAAACCTAATCTAATAGCCCTATAAAAACAAAAAAGCCACTCCAAAATAAAAACACCCCCTTAACAACAATAAACTACCAATAGCCCTTAAAAGGGCCTTTTGTAGAGCATTCCCCTAAGTTAAGCAGCTCTTTTACCTACAAATATTACAAATTCCCCCCTAAAAGTTAACCCCCCACCCAACCAACCCCCAAAATAAAAAACCTAAGTCTAAAAAAAAAACCTAAGCTACCCTTTACCCCTGAAGGGGCATTTGTATGGGCATTGCCCTTCAAAGGAAAAGAACAGCACCATCCAAAGATAAGTTAAAAGTGTATCTTTATTGGGACATCTCCAAACACAGCACAAAACACGTCGTTTCGGTCAGATGACCTTAATCATGTGATTCAAGAATCACATGATTAAGGTCATCTGACCGAAACGTCGTGTTTTGTGCTGTGTTTGGAGATGTCCCAATAAAGATACACTTTTAACTTATCTTTGGATGGTGCTGTTCTTTTTGTGGATTGGACATTATTGGAGGTCATTGGCAGGACCTGGGTACGTGCACCTCCCTGCAGATTGATGCTGTTTTCATTCTTCCATATAATTGCCCTTCAAAGGGCAATCAGCTCTTTTGCGCCCATAAAAATAAAAAATTCCCGAAAATAGGTACTCACTGTTCCTGAAGTCTGGCGGTGAAGGATTTCATCCATGCGGCGACATCTTCATCCATTGCGGGACCATCTTCTATCTTCTTCCCAGAGGTGTGGAGCGGTCTACCCCGATGCGTGGATCCGGAGCGGCGATCCTCAGCGGTGGCGATCCTCAGCGGTGTGGAGGCTCTTCTTCATGCAATTGTCGCCGCACACTGAAACTTGAATGCAAGGTACCGTTGCATTCCTATTGACTGAAAAATCAGCCAATAGGATGAGAGCTGCTTATATCCTATTGGCTGTTCAAATCAATGCCCTACAATAGGCCCTTTTAAGGGCTATTGATAGTTTATTGTTAGGTTAGGGGGTGTTTTTATTTTGGGGTAGCTTTTTTTGTAATCTTAGTGTTTTTTATTTTTCGTAATTTTAGTGGGGGGTTTTTTGGTAATGTTAGTTTTTTTTTTAAATTTTGTAATTTTGTTTTTTTATTTTATTTTCTTAAAATAGTTATGTTAGGTTTATTTATAATTTAATTAATTTTTATTTATTTCACAGGTAAGTTTTTATTTATTTTATTTTGTAAATTTAATTTAAAGTATAGGGGATAGTTAGGTTTAGGGGTTAATAGTTTAATTTAGTGTGTTCCGATGTGGGGGACCAGCGGTTTAGGGGTTAATAGCTTTATTATAATAGTATCGATGTGGGGGGCTGGCGGTTTAGGGGTTAATAGTTTAATTTAGTGTGTTTTGCGATGTGGGGGGCCGGCGGTTTAGGGGTTAATAGCTTTATTATAATAGTATCGATGTGGGGGGCTGGCGGTTTAGGGGTTAATAGTTTAATTTAGTGTGTTTTGCGATGTGGGGGGCTGGCGGTTTAGGGGTTAGCAGCTTTATTATAATAATAGCGATGTGGGGAGGGGGTTTAGGGGTTCATAGTTTTATTTAGTGTCGGCAATGCCAGGGGTCGGCGGATTAGGGGTATTTAGAATAGGGGTTAATGTTAGGGTCTTAGGTTATTACATAACCTTCTTTTCCCCATAGACATCAATGGGGAATGCATTATAGCGATCGCCATTCCACGATCGCAGGTGTTAGTTTTTTTTTAACACTTTCTTTAATTCTTAGAACTGAAACATTTTTATACTTCAAACTTCTCAAGTCTAACCCTGCTACATATATTTGCCTTATTGGCTTTAGCTGATAAGGATTTTAAAACAATCTTCATAATAACAATATGACTACCGCTAGCCTTGCTGTCTGCAGACTTAAAGGGACACTGAACCCAAATTTTTTCTTTCGTGATTCAGATAGAGCATGCAATTTTAAGCAACTTTCTAATTAACTCCTATTATCAGATTTTCTTAATTCTCTTTGTATCTTTATTTGAAAAGCAAGAATGTAAGTTTAGATGCCGGCCCATTTTTGGTGAACAACCTGGGTTGTCCTTGCTGATTGGACAGCACCAATAAACAAGTGCTGTTCATTGTTATGAACCAAAAATTTGCTGGCTCCTTAGCTTAGAACCCTTTTTTTTTTTCTTCAAATAAAGATAGCAAGAGAACGAAGAAAATTTGATAATAGAAGTACATTAGAAAGTTGCTTAAAATTACATGCTCTATCTGAATCATGAAAGAAAAAAATTGGGTTCAGTATCCCTTTAAGCTCTATCTTTGATGATGTAATGGGTGGAGTTTCTAGAGTAAGAGAGGCTGTCTGAGGAAAAGTAATTCTATTTGCATAATGTTTTAATGTAGAGTTTTGTTGATCTCATTGATGATCTAGGTATTACCATTTCTATCTTAGCTGATTAGAGTCCACAGGCTTCATAACATGTGGGATACAACAGCCTATCATGAGGAGGTCAAAAACTCTCACAAATCTCTAGTCCCTCCCACTTCCACTTGGGACCCAGTACCCCTAGGCAACTTCACTCCAAGAAAATTTAAGAAGACTCTGAGTGAAACAGGGGTAAGGATTACTTTTGTTATGTGCTTTCTATTACCCTAGTGGGTAATCTAACAGCAATAACAGCCCTCAGGCCTCGTGTGGACCCCGTTTTTTAGTCTCCACCTGAGGGGTTACAGGCATATATGCAGTATCCTCGGCAGTATATTTACATGCACTATATGGGCTCGCTACTGGATCAGCAACCTGTGAGGGAGAAAGGCCTCAACATGCTGGTAAGACACAGTGCTTCAGTCTAGGTAAATGACTCAGGCAATAAACAGCCGCCCAGGAGCTATCCAAGAATACTCTCTTACAGGTACTACATAGCTGGGGGTCATAGCCATACACATGAGGAGCTTTACTTATGTGTTTAACATAGGAATTTGGGGAACTGAGGCATAAGATATTTCTTATCTAGCATCCATAGGACTCCTTAGCAGCTCAATTTTTTACCTCAAAAAACATATTTTTGCATTTTTCTAAAAAATGGGTACTGTCTCTACAGTTAGATCTCTCACAGCCCAGTTGGGCAGAATGACACAGATGCCTTAGGAGATTCCCCCCACCCCATACACACACACAAAATTCCACAGGCTTTTTGGCCTACATATTTTTATGAAAATAAGCTCTGACCCATATCCTTTACAACATTTTCCCCTCTCTGCTTCAGCTGTTGTGAATTTAATCGGGTGGATTCTAAGAGGCCTATCTATAAAGCCGTCAACTGTGCTGCATTCGCCGGCACCAATACGCTTGCCTAACATCGCGGCCGCGGACCTGAATACGATCTCCATATTTATCAAAAAAGCACCAAGTACTGGGCGATGAGCAGCGGACTGTTGTTAACTAACAGTCATCAATCTCGCTGCTATTCAGCTTTTTACCAACTTTATTTATATCCTGTCACTAAACACCGCCACTATACTAAAATGTTTAACCCCTATACCGCTGCTCCCGGACCCCGCCCCAACTAAATAAATGTATTAACCCCTATCCCACCGCTCCCGGACCCCGCCACAACTAAATAAACGTATAAACCCCTAAACCCCTGGCCTCCCACATCACTACCACTTACTAAACCTATTAACCCCTAAACCGCCAGCCCCCCACATTGCCATAAACTAAATTAAGCTATTAACCCCTAAATCTAACAACCCGCTAACTTTACATTAAAATTACCCCATCCCTATCTCATAATAAATGTAAACTTACCTTTAGAATTAAATTAAACTATTAATTAACCTACCCTAACTATTATACTAAAATTATATCAAACTATATTAAAATATTAATTAACCTACCCTAACTATTATACTAAAAGTACATTAAACTATATTAAAATATTAATTAACCTACCCTAACTATTATACTTAAAATTACATTAAACTACCAATTAAATTAACTATATTACATATTTAAAAACCTAACCCTACTCAAATTATTGAAATCTACAATTAAAAATTACTAAGTTACAAAAAATAAAAAACACTAAGTTACAAAAAATAAAAAAACACTAAGTTACAAAAAATAAGAAACACTAAGTTACAAAAAAACAACAACACATTATCAAAAATAAAAAACAATTACAGGTAGCCCTCAGTTTACACCGGGGTTAGGTTCCAAAAGGAATGGTTGTAAATCGAAACCGTTGTAAATTGATACCCAGTTTATAATGTAAGTCAATGGGAAGTGAAGGAGTTAGGTTCCAGGCCCCTCTCAATGTAACTGAGAGCATATATGATAAACCTAGGTATGGGCATTTAATATTGGGTCTGCGCCTATTCTATGCATTTCAGTCTGCAGTTATTAATAGGCAGTTAGGCACCCTCACCTCAAGCAGCTGGACAGAAAGATAATAGGGAAGTGGCTGCTAGATCTTGTTGCTCGATAGGTTTGGTCTGCTCTGTGTACACAGATCAATTTCAGTCTGCTAAGCTTGCATTACGTTGCTGCAACACAAGTGGACAGCTCCACCTACTGGCTATTTTAATTAGTGCACTACTTTCCAAAGCTTCTCAACTGAAAAAAAGGTTGTTATTCTGAGACGGCGCAAATTGAACCGGCGTAAACTGAGGGCCACCTGTACTCCTAATCTAATAGCCCTATCAAAATAAAAGTAGTTAGTAATTTTTAATTGTAGATTTAAATAATTTGAGTAGGGTTAGGTTTTTAAATATGTAATATAGTTCATTTAATTAGCAGTATAATGTAATTTTAGTATAATAGTTAGGGTAGGTTAATTAATATTTTAATATAGTTTAATATAATTTGAGTATAATAGTTAGGGTAGGTTAATTTATAGTTTAATATAGTTTATTTTAATTCTAAAGGTAAGTTTTAATTTATTATAAGATAGGGATGTTGTAATTTTAATGTAAAGTTAGCGGGTTGTTAGGTTTAGGGGTTAATAGCTTAATTTAGTTTATGGCGATGTGGGGGGCTGTTGGATTAGGGGTTAATAGGTTTAGTTAAAGGTAGTGATGTGGGAGGCCAGGGGTTAATAATTTTATTACAGTTGCGGCAGGGTACGGGAGCGGCGGGATAGGGGTTAATAGGTTTAGTTAGTGGTGGTGATGTGGGAGGCTAGATGTTTAGGGGTTAATAAGTTTAGGTTGTGGCGGGGTCCGGGAGCGACGGGATAGGGGTTAATAACTTTTATTTAGGTGGCGGCAATGTTGGGGCGGCAGATTAAGGGTGTTTAGACTTGGGGCTTCTGTTAGGGTGTTAGGTGTAAATGTAATTTGTTTTTTACCATAGAAATCAATGGGATATCTGGCAGCATCGAACATAAGCTTTCGCTGCTTTCAGACTCCCATTGATTCCTATGGCATCCGCGGCCTCCAGGGTGGTGGATTGAAAACCAGGTACGCTGGGCCGCAATAGTGGCAAGCGTACCTGTTAGAAATTTGATAAATGGCAAAAGGTGTCAGATAGTGGCGAATTTGTATTCGGAATATCTGTAATGACGTAAGCATTGTTCTGTGTCGGATTGAGACCGGCGGATCGTATGTTACGTCACAAATTTCAACTTTTGACGGTCTTTAGGCTTTGATAAATAGGTCGGATCAAACTCGCAACATTTACGCTGCAGAATTCTGGCGTATTTGCGGTTGATGGCTTGATAAATAGACCTCTAAAGCTTAAAGTGTTTATTGAACCCCTTCTATGCCCTGGAGGTGTGAGTGTAACTCTTACTGCTGCTAAAGGGGTTGGGTGTTTAGAAACTTTTTCTGTGCTATTTAATTTTCATTCTCTTAGCTCTTTTATGTTCTGATGTGTGTTGTGGGCTAGTACTGGTGTGAAGAATTTTATTCCCAATTTTTATACAGCAATTTGCTTTTTAATTGTGTATCCCCCATCTGTCCATATTTTTTTGTGTTTTGTAGTAAATGTAACCCCCTTTTAACCCACTGAGGGGCACTTTTCATGTCTGCCATATTAGTTTTTAGAGGCTACCCAGTGTTTACCCTGTAATTATACTCTGATTGTATACAGCTGCAGCTGAATAAATAAGATTTGGCTCAAATCTGGTGATCTCACTACTTACTGTTACTGACATGTAGATATGCTTTGATTACTACACAATTAATTTATATATTAGATAATTCACTCAAAACAATGGTATGCTCTTATGTTCTTGTATTGACAGCAGTCCTCTCAGACTTTCTGAGCTACTGTTCATTTTTATTAAGAGCTTTGTTTAGTTCTCAGTTAAACCTATAGGGTGTGTATAAAAATAATTTCTCTGGGCAGTATATTTGGGATTCCACTATACAATAGTTATGTAACCCTAACTATATGTATACTGTATATACATTTTCAGCACCTGAATGGTATTGTACTTTAACATAGTCAATATTCTAATTCAGATGAGTGTAATGGGGCATGTATATATGTACCAAATCTGCAAATATAATCATTATGTAGTCATGTTTTGTATTGCATTATATAGCGTTGTATTACCGGTACACATGTTTCCACCACAGCGTATGGACTGTGGTGCTTTCCTACTTTATTTTCCTGTTTCACAAAAGAGATACTGTTTTGATAGATCAGGATACTTTTATACACATTTTCTAATCCTTGCACTTTTCATGTAAGTTTTGTGGTTCGGTTACTACTGACCTCACTAATATCATGTACTTTGGCTAATCTCATTATTTTGAGTCTGTTTTTTTGACAGACCATGCAAATTCCTTTTATCACTTTTATCTCAGATACTAAATTGTATGTTCAGCTACATGCAGACATAGATCTATAAAATATTTTAGTACTTGCATCAACACGCATTGCTAGTCTCAATACACACTATCTCTGTCAAGCTTAGTGTTTCACAAATCTAGAGTTTTATTAGACCTGTGTGGATGCTGTTTTCCTCTTCACAGTTATCTTTTATATATGTGTTTAACATATTTTTTTATTATTATTTTTTTTTTAAATTAATCTTTTATTGAGGTTTTGCACAAGAAAAAAAAACATACAATAAATGACTTGGCATAAATTACAACATTTTCATTGAACATATTACAATGATATAAACAAGAAGTAAAACGATTGCCAAAATATAAGCATCCAAAACCTCCATTTTATAGTTATGGTTGCTTTCATGAGTGACTAATGAGCTGGCCGCTTATGGACCCTATGATACTGGTAACATTGGTGAGATATGTTAGTCAAATCGAAGGCCCTATTCGGTCTTATGACACTTAGTAAGTAGAAAAGTATAATGTTAATACAAATAATAAAATATGAATGTATATTAGCGTCTCGGAAAAAGTTTCAGTGGGTAAACACCGCTTGAGACAATGTATAATAAGTGAAAGATAATGTAATATATAAATGTTTAGGATATAAGTATAAAAGAAATATATGGGGGGGGGGCGGAGTGAGAGTGGTATTATAGTACTATTAGGGCTAAGCAAATTGATCTGAGAGATCCATATATGTGTCCGTTAAACGAGAAAATAGCAAAGAATGTAAGATATTTAAAGGAGCTTGCTGAGGTGGATATATTCATATGTGGAAGTCCCAATTACTATTATAATCAGAAGGTAGCTTTTAAGTGACATTGAGGTTAAGTATGTAAATAATGAGGTTAAATGTGTAGGTGTTATCTAAGGGTGGATATTTGGTAAACCAACATAATACAAATATAGCGCAACTGAGCAGGAATTATTCTGTATCTAGCCTCGTATATATAATCTACAAAACTGAGCTTTAAGGTATGTATGTTTGAAAGAAATGTAAGGTTGCCACATGAGTATGGGCCCTATACCCTGCGGCAATAAGCCTAAACGTCTACCAATCAGTCCTGTATATTATGCGGTTAACACTTTATTGAATCTATTACCCAATGGGTCCAGGACAATCTAAAATTCCTTCATGGTTTTACATAATTTTTCAACTATAGCACTTCATCACCCCCAACGCATATATTAACACATTAACATTTAACCTTTAGTGTGTAGGAATGTCTGTCTTAAGAACTGTCATAGTGGCAGTCAAAGTATGATGTATAGGGAAGGCACAAGATAAGAGCTTAGAAGGCCAATTTACTGTTAATGTAGCGACATTGTGCTGTCTTGGCCGCAGACAGCCTGTTATCCATCCAGAGTCACTCCAATCCAACCCGAAATGATAAGTCGCAATGAGACAGGGATCTAATGGGTATCATGTAAATATATGCTGCAATATTATGCCTTGGTATAAGCAACTGGAATATATATAGGTACATAGTGTTACAATAATAAACTCACAAGCGTCCAAGTACTATATGAAACAACTCTGCTATAATAGCAGCAGACTATAAAGCTAGGTCAAGGAAACTGCAATACTGAAACTGAGCTGGGTGATATATATGTCTATGAATTAACCCTAAAAGGTCAGTACATTGGATTAAACATGTATGAAGGGTGTCCAGAAATTATTAGCAAATTATTAATTATCTCCAACAACTTAACGTTTCTGAAGCGATGTATAGGTTAGACAAATATAACAAATAACTTTTAAAGCCATGTATTAAGCAAGTAGTGTATATCTTTATCTAGTAGGAAAAACAATATAGTGATTAACTGCACTTTTTCAGACTCAATAAGGAGTTTATAGAAAAAACAGATCTATTTATCAACTCATACGAGTATCATGGCAATTTTCAAATTTTAATGTATCATTTAGCTTAGATAAAGGGGGTGCTAGATAGAATGCAGGCAGTCAAGAGAGCAGAGCACACTGCAGTGAAAAGTCATAGAGATTCTCAGCCTACTCCAGATCTCTGTATGGAGTAATGAGCGATTGAATAATCCAGGGTTACATATTTAATAGTCCAGAGGGTTTTCAGCCATCTGTAGCTTATATTAGGTGTGTAGACTTTTCTGTCATTAGAATAATTGTAATAGTGTCCGTTGAGTATCTGGACATGTAGGGGCTTTACAGTATAGATAGATAGTTCCAATGTCTCTGCGCAATAGTGCTCATTACCAGTTTCCCATTGCAGGGCTCCTTTATGTGTTCCCAGAACACCCGGGTATAGGGATTCTCTCCGTAAATTGTCAGGTATTTCTACTTGAGAGCAGACACTAGATCCAGGGGTTGGATCGCCTAGAGAGTTGGGTAGACCATCTGTGTTATCTAGGGTGGCGCTTTTCAGGAGAGGAAGGTCTGTAGCCTCAAATGCCTCCCTAGTCTGCGGGTGATGTGATGAAAGTGCTGTCAGCTTGTTGAGTATATCCTTCAAGCTTTTCTTTAGCTCCATGTAATGCTCATGAATGAGTTGCGTTGTGTCAGTCTCCCATCTGTTTAAGTACTCTATTGTACTATCTGTGCTTTTTTTATTATAATGTACTGATCATAGGCAAAGTTAGTATCATACAGTTATGGTTACAGCGTGACAGTTAATGCTTGTGTTAGCTGTATGTGTGCAGCTGTTCTCAATTCACAAGCCCCTAGCCGTGGTGAATAGCGGGTGAGTGGATGGTGTAACTCCTGTGGAAGCCGGCCTCTTTTATAGTCGTGCTCTATGCCACAATTGCAGACCCTTCTGTCACGTGCCAAGCTTCTGTGATAGTGCGAGGTGGTAGTTTTGGGGGGCCTTCAGTGAAGTATGTGTTTTGCGAAGGAGGCGTTGGCTTACCCCTTATGTCTGTGGACCTCTCTTGTCCCCAAGCTCTTTACCTCGGTCTTATTGGAGCTTGAGCGTGTTTCCTTAAGATTTGTGCTTGATTGCTATGGTATTGCAAGGCGGTATTGCTGAGGAAACTCCTGTGTAGTATTGGGAAAGGCTGCAGTGTTGCAGTGTTTCTCCGCACCGCTTAGACACTAGATTTTGAGCTGGAACTGTTTTGCACTTTAGCCTCAGGCCACCTACAGCAGGTCCATCCTGGATGTAAGGCGTCAGGAATGCATTAATGGTTTTAAATCAGGTTAGACTGCGATCCGTTAGAGTAGCTCCCATCTTGGTCGGCTGCTGGCTCTGCCCCCCGCGTATAACATATATATTACTATACAGAGTTCTTCTGATGCGTTTTTTCCCCAGCCCTCCTGTGCTTCAAGGACAAAGCAGAGGTTGCACACCAAGAATCACAGACTTACTTTTGAATCCCAAAGACGTCCACAGCACTCAGAATTCTTTTTAGCACTTTATTAAGACAGTAAAATAAGCATAGTTTCAGGGTACATCCCCTAAGTCATGCTTTAGTTTCAATACACTCTGGCACAGTTTTAAGCCTTAATTTTCATGCCAGACGACTTCTGGTTACACATTGACTCCATCTAGAGGGCATTTTCTTATTCACATTTCTTAACAGTATAAAAAACATTATGATACTTATTTGGCATTTGAATTCACACATATATATATATATACTATGTATCACTTGTGACGTGCATTCGTAGGAGGCAGGTGAGGCAGCGCCTCCCCTGGCCAATGTGTGTAATACACTCTTTTTATTAATAATAAAAAAAAAATTATCTGGGGTAGGCTGACTTGCCGGGCGGGAAATATGCGAGAGAGGCGCAGAACTGAGGTGCAGAGCATCACGTGTGACAGTCTCAGACTGGTGGCAGTGCGTGCTGTGCATGCTGTCTGCTGAGCTCTCGTCTGGTGTGCTGGCCTGGCCTGTGAGTGAGTGATCCTGTCATCATCCTGATCATCATCTTGGGACTGGAGGAGGCGTCAGGCGAGGTAGCTAAGGCTACTGCAAGCTAGCAGCTTAGTGACCGGTCAGCAGGTCACAGGTGACGACTCGAGTCAGTCTTGATTGTCGCTGGAAGCATGGCTGGCTGGCTGGGACCCGCATCGACACTGACAGTGAGTGACACAGTACTGCTTAGCTTCATATCAGGTAGGTAACGGACGGACTACTGGGTCAGACTTCAGAGACAGTGTGTGTAATGTATAGGTGCCGGTGGACTCGACTGGTGACACTATGGGCGCATTGGGCGGTAATTTACAGGGGGAAAAAATGAAAAATGTTTGAAAAAAATCTTAAAATACGAAAAACAAAACTTGTGTCGAACTCAAATATTATGAGGTTAAATCTTTGCTACAGCAGCAGCTCGTAGGAGATATGGCGCTTAAAAGGTTATTAAGATAATTTCTTTCTATGGAAACTGTCTTTCAATGTTTTTTCAATCCTACAAGGAATGGATCAGAAAGTGAATAAAATTGGAAAATATTTAGTTTATGATAAACTACATATTTTCCAGACTTTCCTTCTGAGTTGCCTTCTGTTGAAAATGATTAAGTTGCTTGTGTCCAGCAAAGCACGTATAACTGACTCTGGACAGTGGACACATGCATCTTAATAATTTTCAACAGAAGGCAATACAAGGTTATAGATCATCATATCTATTGCTTTGTTCCACTGCCAGGATACTAGTTTCATTAAAGTTTCACTCTAATTTTAGAGAAAGTCCTCTGAGCTGCAAAGAGGAATTTTGTTATTTATCAGATTCAAGATATAGTTTTTTTTAATGTATTTTAATCTCTGAGTTTGTAAACATTACAAGGTAATTAAATAGGGTTTCAGCTCAATATTTATGGTGTGTGCACATTTTTCTTTCATGAACCAGAATTTCAGATAGAGAATATGATTTTATACAGCTTTCCATTTGACTTTTATTATTTAATTTGCTTCATTCTTCAGATATCCTTTGTTGAAGAAATATCAATGCACAAAAAAGAGCCAATCACTGTCACACAAGGTATCTATGTGCAGCCACCAATTAGCATCGAATTAGTGTATTTAAATATGCTTTTAAACAAAGGATATAAAAAAGAATTAAGCAAATTATATAACACATTATTCAGCAAAAATTGGTTCAGCTATAATTAAAACCTGCCCTGTTGGGGGTACTTGCGTCCCGCGGTATATGTGTTTCTCCGGCGTATCATATCTAGTGCCTCACCTGCCTCTGAACTCACCGCACATCACTGCTTCATTATAGTGTTCTCTTTGCTTATAAGGTGTTATATACATAAAATATAGAATAGAGCTAATGCAGTAAGATAAAGAAATTGTATCAAAAGTGTTATTGCGAATGGAATAAAATAGATTTTACATATTAGCAAATTTTATGTGATACAAAAAAAGAAGGCAGGTTGTTAGAAAAAATAGGTTAAGTCATAGGGGCCCATTTATCAAGCTCCGTATGGAGCTTGAAGGGCCGTGTTTCTGGCGAGCCTTCAGACTCACCAGAAACACTAGTTATGAACCTGCGGTCTAAAGACTGCTGCTCCATAACCTGTCCGTCTGCTCTGAGGTGGCGGACAGACATCGCGGGAAATCAACTCGATCGAATACAATCGAATTGATTGACATCCCCTGCTAGCGGCTGATTGGCCACGAATCTGCAGAGGGCAGCGTTGCACCAGCAGTTCCCAATAGCTGCTGGTGCAATGCTGAATGTGGAGAGCGTATTGCTCTCCGTATTCAGCAATGTCTGTCGGACATGATCCGTTGATCGGATCATGTCGGAAAGACATTTGTTAAATAGGCCCCATAATATTTATTGAGACCCCTAGGGGTTAATGTTTCTAAATTATGTATCCACCACATTTCCTTCTGTTTTAGAAGTTTTTCTCTGTCCATGCCATTTCTAGGAGGTTTTATGTAGTCAAAGACCTACGATCTCAATTGGCTTATTCCATGGCCTTTATCTATGAAATGCTTGGACTCTAGGTTTTTGCATCTAATGTTAGAGCGATGTTGGCTTATTCTATTCCTCACTTTACGTGTTCCATTCCTGTATGTATAGACTTATTTTTAGGTGCACGTGTGCTATTCTCTTTATTTCACTTAGAATTCATGAGTATACCTAGAAAATGTGGAAGGTAAGCCCTAATGCTCAGGCAGCTTTTACAGTGTATTACCAGGTTCCTATTTTCCTTATGAATATCTCAAAAGTACTTTGTTTCCTTGCGCTATAACATTTATGCATGTAAAATCATTTACCAGAAATCGTTTAAAATTTTGGAACATTATGTTGTTAAAGGGCCTTGCTAATATGGCTGTTGTCCCAGAAGGAAGCCTCTTCCTTTTTGCTTTCCTTTCTTTGTTTTCAGTGCTCACACCAGCACTCGCGTGGGCCGGGGTGCCATCTGGTGGTCTCGAGGGATGCAAGCAGTTTTATTCCCACTGGAGGTGAGGTTAGCACTCAACATTCTGGAACTCCAAGCATGTCTTAGAGCTCTTTAGACCATGGTCCCTTCTCAACCAAGACCCATCTTCCTTTCTGATCAGCAATCATTTCAGCGGTTGCTTAAAACAACTGTCAAGGGGGGACTCAAATTTTTCCCTTGTCATGCAAGAAATGGCTCTCATCCATTTATGAATAGAGAAGGAAAGGTGTTCATGGAAAGCATATTTAAGGAGTGAACAATTGGGAAGCAGACTGCTTTAATCTGTTAAGTCAGGAGAATGGGTTCTTCATCAAGACATATTTGAACAGTTTATTCTAAACTGGGTTAATCTATATATAGATCTAATGGTGTACAAGCTGAATCACAGCTTCAAGCATATTGTGCAAGGTATAAAGATTTCAGTGATCTATGATAGATGCCTTAGTTTGTCCCTGAATATTTCAATATTCAAAATTTGTTCTTCTTTCAAGAGTCATTGCAAGAATCAAACAGGATTCAGCTTCAGTAATTCTCATAGCTCTTGCGTAGGCCTGCAGAACTTGGTATGCGGACCTAATTCAGATGTCTTCTCTTCCTACATGGACCCTAGTCCTAAAGAAGGATCTTCTTTCTCAAGGATCTCTGTTTACTGCGGATCTCAATTTGCTGAATTTGATGGTGTGAAGATTAAATGCTTAGACCTCAAGATCAGGGTTTTCTCTGACTCGGATATCTATATATATATCTTACTGCAAGTAAACAAGATAGGCAAATAATTTATGCTAAAATCTGGAAAGTTTACTTTCTTTGATGTTCTTCTTGAGTTTTTTTTCTTGGAAATCCTTTAAAATTCCCAGAATAATTCAGTTCCTTCAGGATGGACAAGATTTGGGAGTATCAGCTAGTTGTCTAAAGGGTCAGATATTTGTTTTAAATGTTTGATGTCACAAAAAAGTTGGCTACGTTGCCAGATGTTCAAACTTTTGTTCAAGCCCTAGTGAGAATTCTTCATGCAGTTAGACCAATTTCTCCTCCTTGGAACTTGAATTTAGTTCTCTCTGTTCTGCAAAGTTCTGCTTTTGAGCCTATGCTTATTTTAGACCTTAAATGGTTTTCCTGGAAAGTTCTTTTTCTTCTAGCTATTTCTTCAGCTAGAAGAGTTTCTGAATTATCAGCTTTATCTTGTGATCCTCCATTCTGACTGGATTAAACTCACTAATGATGCTCATTCAACAGCACATTTTTTTGTGCAATGTTACTAGGTGTCGTCACAAATAAATAGTAGGAAACATTTATTTTCTTATAATTACAAAAACCAAACTATGCACAATATATCATGTATTTATTTGAAGGGCATGCATAATCCCTACATAGTGTCTCCTTAAAGGGACAGTCAGGTCAAGCGGGGCACCCACCATGGGCTCCACATGGGCGGGGTGAGGGTATGAGACGGTGCATTGTACATAATGTATTTAGATTATGAAGAAGTATTTATGGTATCAGGAAGTGTAACATTTAGTGTTATTCTTTATAAAGGGCACCCTGAATGTTGGACAGGGGTGGGCCATACAGGGGACCAGGGCATACAGGGGGAGCGGAATAAGGGGCTGGACTGTGGGGCCTCACTGTTTCACTTGCCCAGGGCCCCTAGGGAAAGAAATCATATATATTGGGTTGCCACCCAGAGGGGTTAAAAATGCGAGTAGTCTATGGGGAAGCTCCATTGTAGTCTATGGGGAATACATGAATGTGGTCACGATATTTAGAGTTTGGCTTTTTGTGAGCGGGAGCGATAAATAATGCTACACTCCTAATCTGGCCCATGGCCGGTATTTTTAAGGTTCAGGTTAAAAATAAAGGTTAAATACAGAAATAAAGATGCTATAGAGGTCATACTTCTTCTAAGTGTGCTGGACTTTAATTATAAACAATAATCATTTAAATTCAGTTCTAGCAGCTTTAGATCCTGATTTATACCATATAATTATTTATACAAATTTACGCTATTGCGCACGGATAGTGATTTTTCCCATAAAGGTGACAAACCTACTGTACATGCATATGAAGGAGCATTATTTAAATATGCTATGAATATTTTCTTTTTTACATAGAAATAAGTTAATGTTATTTATTTTAATATTGAAGGCAGCTGGAAGTGTATGTCTGTGTACAACTATTCCTTATGGACTGTTTGCTCTCTGGTTGCTAATCTCCCACCATTTTACTGGGGGGCCGTGACATCCCTCACAAGCATAAAAAAACCCCCAAAAAACTGTTTTACTCAGTACAAGATAATCCATTCAAAAACTGCAATATGATTAAAATACACTCAACACAGAAAAAAATAACTTTGTGTCCCTTTAAACATGGCTGACATTTAGTTACCATTTACGTCACTCTAATGTGTATTTTGTGTTTTTTCAGGTGTTTGAAAAGTGGCTCTGGTGATGTAGCTTTTCTAGATCATCTGACCATATTTAGTGCAACAGGTAAGGTCCGGAATGTACCTCTATATAATTCTTGTTTCTCTACAAACTTTGGTATAACATGCAGGGCCGCCACTAGAAATTTTGGGGCCCCTGACTCAACCATTGATCAGGGCCCCCCCCCCGCTCCTTTGACATGTGCAATTTTTGACCAAGTGACTAAAACGTATATTTAAACTTGGAAATGTTGTAAAAGTAGTAACATACAGACACACTCATACACTGAAACACACAAACACACTCACACATAAGGATTCACATATAGACACTCTAGCAGACATGCAAAGAAACGCACTCAGACACAGAAACCCAAACAGACACTTAGCACTTGTTTACATTGACCTGACAAGTAATGAGGTAAACTACAGTTTTGTAAAAAAAAAGGAGATTTAGAAAACAAAATATGGAGTTCTGATTATCTTTTTGTAAAGGAAGATGACAGCTAAATTATGACAACAGCATGCAGTGGCTGAAAGGAAGGGCCCTGAACTGACTAAACAATAATTTAAAGGTTAAATGGTGGATTGGTTACTTCCGGAAATGTCTTGTTAGTCTCAAAGTCTGTAGAAAGATGTGAATAATTAGTAGTAAGGTCAAAATGTCCTAAAAAGGAACAGACAATGGACACACACACACACAAACTCAAACTTGCACATACACCCAAGGAAACATCAACAGATACAGCCTCAGAAAACACACAAAGACATACACACACACACAGAGAGACAACCACCTGAAAAACACAGAAAGACATACATACACACCCTCACTGAGACATCCACAGAAAACACACAAAGATATACACACACCCTCACAGAGACACCCACAGAAAACACAGACATACATACATACATACACACACACACCCTCACAGAGACACCCATAGAAAAAGCTCAGACATATGCACACAACCTCACAGACATCCACAGAAAATGCACAAAGACATACACACCCACCCTCACAGAGAGACCCACAGATAAAAAATACATACACATAGAGACAGAAACCAAAGCACAAAGACATAAACACAAACACCCACAGAAACACTCACAGGAGAAAACATTTATGCACCTTGCATCCCCTAAATCAACAGTGTGTGACATGCAAGATAAAAAAATTGTAGAAATTAAGAGATCACTTTTTAAAGAATCATATTTGTAAATGTGCAAACAAAAATAATTCTGTGAATTCAAAATTGTACATTAATGAGCTGGGTAGATAGCTAGATGAAGAAAAGTAGCTTTAAAAGGTTGACATATGTTTGTTTGTTTTTTCCCTATTTTCCCCAACCAAGAGCACCACTTCAAATATAGTGTACAAATTTTCCCATCTGTCAGCTGTACTTATGGATTTTGAAAATGCTGTACTCTATATGGTCTTGGTGGGACCATAAGCTGTGGTACTCATACCATTAGATCTGGTTAAATGCAGGATTTAGGCTTGTTGGTATGTATTTCAAAACTAAGTAAGCTGTAGTGTGAACTGAACAGTTTTAAGTTAACCTGTCTCATTTTAAACACTGAGCAATCTTAGTCTGAGAGTATAAAATTTTATGCAGATGTAAAAATCTTAGATAAGATGCCTCCTTCCATCTGGAAAGTCCTTGCATAAAGGGGCAGTAAACTGGAATGTAATATATATATATATATATATATATATATAAAATGCATATCTGCCAAAAGGGCATCTACCATTTGTGTATTGAGTAGGAAACATTTCTGCATGGTTTTAAATATAGAATTTCTACAGCATTGTGAAATAATCATAAATACACTGCTGCTAAAAAAATGTGTTTTTATGGACCCCTAGCCCCACCATACAACAACTACCACACTGAAGTTACAATCCAAAATTGCACAAAGAAATAAAAAACATTTGCTAAGTAAGTCCTACCTCCTCTTCAAATTAAAGTGATCTGCCGTCTGACTCAGGCACACACTGTACAAAGTGCCAAGTCTGTCTCACACTGAGCATAGTGGTTTATTGCACACTAAGAAATCCTCTCAAATGCTAATACTTTACTCCTTGTAATAACATTTCCCATGCTCAATTAGCACTCTGCTGTAGTACCCACTGGTGGCTGCCAAAATTTAAAAAAAAAAAAAAAAATTTTTTTTTTTTTTTTTTTTTAGTTCTTACCTCATGGGGCCCCCCTGGCTCATTGGGCCCCTGACAGGAGTCACCCCTGTCACCCCCTGATGGCGGCCCTGATAACATGGGAGGAGAATACAGGGTAGGAGTATCAGGTGTGGAATAAATATGGGAAGGTTGTCAGGAAGAGTAGGGGATCACTGAACAGAAGATATGGAGAGCTAAATGGTGAGAACAGGAGAAAGAATATCAGTTAGGGCACAAACATTGAAACTAAAAGCAACTTAATACCACAATAGAAACGGGGTTCAAAAGCTCACAGGAACCGAGTGTAAAGCGGTGAGAGTTTCTCAGGATGTCACCAGGAAGAGACATCACATGTCACCAGGAAGAGACATCATATGTCACTAGGAAGAGACATCACATGTCACCAGGAAGAGACATCATATGTCACTAGGAAGAGACATCACATGTCACCAGGAAGAGACATCACATGTCACCAGGAAGAGACATCATATGTCACTAGGAAGAGACATCACATGTCACCAGGAAGAGACATCACATGTCACTAGGAAGAGACATCACATGTCACCAGGAAGAGACATCACATGTCACTAGGAAGAGACATCACATGTCACCAGGAAGAGACATCATATGTCACTAGGAAGAGACATCACATGTCACCAGGAAGAGACATCATATGTCACTAGGAAGAGACATCATATGTCACTAGGAAGAGACATCACATGTCACCAGGAAGAGACATCATATGTCACTAGGAAGAGAGATCACATGTCACCAGGAAGAGACATCATATGTCACTAGGAAGAGACATCACATGTCACCAGGAAGAGACATCATATGTCACTAGGAAGAGACATCATATGTCACTAGGAAGAGACATCACATGTCACCAGGAAGAGACATCATATGTCACTAGGAAGAGAGATCACATGTCACCAGGAAGAGACATCATATGTCACCAGGAAGAGACATCATATGTCACCAGGAAGAGACATCATATGTTAAGGGGAATTGTGTGAGAGAAACAATGCGCTAGATAAGATCTGGGCTACACATAAAAAACAGGCAATCCCTAAGCCTGAAAACAATCAAGAGTACAAAAAATGGGTATATATGTGAGCGCCAATATGTGTAAAACACAAAAGGCAATAGATCTTTTTAATATTGGCTTCTATATCAATATCTTTATTATTATCCTTTGGTTTTATTTCGGTTAGTTTTAAAAAGAGAACGGTCCACTAAGTACTGGTAATATGAATTATAAAATATAAAATAAGAAATAAGAAATATATGAAATACAGAATGTAAATAATCATTAATTTTATTGTTAAAATTTAATTAAATTATTAATTCATAGAGATAAAAGTATATAGAACAGACAATAAATATACAAAAGCAATAATACTAGTGATACACCTCCCTATTGGTACCAATCTTATAGTTAAGCTAATTAATTATACTTGTGAATAAAATATATATATAAACAGTCTAAAAGAATATATGCACTAAAAGATTATTTTTAAAAAAGGAACCTTAAACAATTATCCTGAGTTTAAAAGTTATAACAGTTGGTATGCTTACAATCTGACTTAAGCATATATAAAAATGTCCTTTTTGTTTGAAAAAATGATCCACTCCTGTTTAAATTTAAATATGATTGAGCAGTATAATCCACAATAAGCCAGCATGTGAAAGTAAAGAAAGTATTAAAAGCTCCAGTTGTCCGTATGGGAGACTTTCAGCAAAGTGACATTTCAGTCTTATAACTCCAAAAGCTGCACTTATATTTGAAAAACGGTTTCAAAGTTGAAACTGGTACCTTATTTAGATCCGCTTCCAATGCTCGTTAGTTTAGGGGAGACGCCAAACACAAAGTCCCGTGTCGATCCTTAGACACGCCCACAAGTGCGGGGAAATGACGTCAGCGGTTTAGTTCCGGACTTCCTTGGTAGCGTCCTTAGCAACGTCTCTGTTGCTGTATCCTCAGTGTATCCTCAGTGTATCATCCGTAATGGTAATGCGTTTCAGCTCCTTGGAGCCTTTGTCAAACCAAATCAAATATAAGTGCAGCTTTTGGAGTTATAAGACTGAAATGTCACTTTGCTGAAAGTCTCCCATACGGACAACTGGAGCTTTTAATACTTTCTTTACTTTCACATGCTGGCTTATTGTGGATTATACTGCTCAATCATATTTAAATTTAAACAGGAGTGGATCATTTTTTCAAACAAAAAGGACATTTTTATATATGCTTAAGTCAGATTGTAAGCATACCAACTGTTATAACTTTTAAACTCAGGATAATTGTTTAAGGTTCCTTTTTTAAAAATAATCTTTTAGTGCATATATTCTTTTAGACTGTTTATATATATATATTTTATTCACAAGTATAATTAATTAGCTTAACTATAAGATTGGTACCAATAGGGAGGTGTATCACTAGTATTATTGCTTTTGTATATTTATTGTCTGTTCTATATACTTTTATCTCTATGAATTAATAATTTAATTAAATTTTAACAATAAAATTAATGATTATTTACATTCTGTATTTCATATATTTCTTATTTCTTATTTTATATTTTATAATTCATATTACCAGTACTTAGTGGACCGTTCTCTTTTTAAAACTAACCGAAATAAAACTAAAGGATAATAATAAAGATATTGATATAGAAGCCAATATTAAAAAGATCTATTGCCTTTTGTGTTTTACACATATTGGCGCTCACATATAGAGACATCATATGTCACTAGGAAGAGACATCATATGTCACTAGGAAGAGACATCACATGTCACCAGGAAGAGACATCATATGTCACTAGGAAGAGACATCACATGTCACCAGGAAGAGACATCATATGTCACTAGGAAGAGACATCACATGTCACCAGGAAGAGACATCATATGTCACTAGGAAGAGACATCACATGTCACTAGGAAGAGACATCACATGTCACCAGGAAGAGACATCATATGTCACTAGGAAGAGACATCACATGTCACCAGGAAGAGACATCATATGTCACTAGGAAGAGACATCACATGTCACCAGGAAGAGACATCATATGTCACTAGGAAGAGACATCACATGTCACCAGGAAGGGACATCATATGACCAACACAATATTCTGAAAAACTACTTTAGACTTGGTTTCTGTGAGCTATAAAGTTTGAGGATTCCCATTAGTTTATATACTATAGGAATACCAGACAATTACTATTGAATTTTAAACACACATAAACACACAACACACACAATACACACACCATACACACACCATACATACACACACACACACATAAATACACACACACATACATACACACACACAGATATACACACACACATAAATACACATACACACATACATACATATACACACACACACACATACATACACATACACACAAATACACACACATTCATACACACACACATACATATACATACACACACACACACATACATATACACACACACATACATACACATACACACACACACACACATTCATACACACACACATACATATACATACACACACACACACATACACACACACATACATATACACACACACATACATACACATACACACACACACACACACACACACACATACATATATACACACACATACACATACACACAAATACACACACACACATTCATACACACACATACATACACATACACACATATAAACATTCATACACACACACACATACATACACACACACATGTATATGTATGTAATGTATCTCTATGTTATTAAAGCCCTTTGCATGCCTTTTCTTTCTAACACCTGATGCCTCATATGTTTACACCCTTATATCCTTTTAATGCAATGTTTTTAAATTCATTCTATCAGACAGTGTTATTATGAGTGTAACTGTACTTTTAAACTTATTTCTGATGTGTTTTGTGTAACAGTTAACCAGAGCTCTGACGTCATGCTATTCACAAACACATTTACTTTCAACTCGTAACAGCACGGTACTTCCGACGTGCGCAAAGAGCCACAATAAACTCCTGCTTGCGAGCAACAGTTAGGGCACCACTCAAATTTGGCCCTAAATGGGAGAAACCTTTACAGTTCATTGCCCCTTTACCAGTTTTCAGCTTTTGTTAAAGGGAATTCTATCACTACTGCTTTTTCAAGATGGCTTCACAAGTGTGATGACAAATCATACTGGGGACAATTAGTTGATCCAAGTAGACTGCACCCCATACATTATATTAAATAAGTTTTATTAGAGCTTAGAATATGATATAATACAAAGAATGGCACCATTGGAAATATACATTACTGTTCCCATTGTTACAACAATAGCTATTGATGCAAAACATTCATCCTATGTTGGAAGCAAAACATTACAGAGAAAAAAAGACATTGAAGGGTACATTGAATATTTAAAGGGACCGTCTACACCAGAATATTTATTGTTTTAAAAGATAGATAATCCGTTTATTACTCATTCCCTAGTTTTGCACAACCAACACAGTTATATTAATACACTTTTTACCTCTATGATTATCTTGTATCTCTCAACCTCTTCAAACTGCCCCTTTACTTCAGTTCTTTTGACAAACTTGCATTTTAGCCAATCAGTGCTGGCCCCTAGGAACTCCACGTGCGTGAGCACAGTCTTATCTTTATGACACACATGAGAAATAGAAATGTGCAATTCGTTTTGGATCGATTCGGAAATTCGGCCGAATTCGGTAAATTTGGGATTCGGATCGATTCGAATTTCCGAATTAAAATAGTGCCGAATCTACCGAATAAATCCAAATTATTTCGGATTTATTCGGATTTATTCGGTAGATTTGGATGGCCATGGATTACACTAGTATTATACAGTATATTAGGTTATATCACTCTGCTATGGGTTATACCTAATATACAGTACATAATACTAATCTAATACACAGCACATCCCACCTAACACTTACCGAAATTCCGAATTTCCGAACGGAATCCAGCCAAATTTATTCAAATCCTAATGAATCCGAAACGAATCTGAACCGAATTTATTCAAATTTTTACCGAATAGATCCGAACCGAAATTCGAAAAAATCCGAATCGATCCGAACCGAACCAAATTTTTTCGCCATGCACATGTCTAATGAGAAATTAGCATATGAACCTCCTAGATTTAGCTTTTAACTTAGAATATCACCGGCGAGATTACGAGTTTGGCGTTAACAGGGGTGCGTTGCTAACAAGGGTTTTTTTTCTAACGCTACCTTAAGCCAACGCTGGTATTACAGGTTTTTTTAAACCTGGCGTTAGCCGCAAAAAGGTGAGCGTAGAGCAGAATTTAGCTCCACATCTCACCTCAATACCAGCGTTGCTTACGGTAGCGGTAAGATGGCTAAACGTCCTCGTGCACGATTTCCCCTTAGGAAACAATGGGGCTGAGCTGGCTGGAAAAAAACCTAACACCTGCAAAATAGCAGCGTCCAGCTTCTAACGCAGCCCAATTGTTTCCTATGGGGAAATAAAAAATATGTCTGCACCTAACACCCTAACATGAACCCCGAGTCTAAACACCCCTAATCTTACACTTATTAACCCCTAATCTGCCGCCCCCGCTATCGCAGACACCTGCATTATACTAATAACCCCTAATCTTCTGCTCCGGACACCGCTGCCACCTACATTATACTTATAAACCCCTAATTTGCTGCCCCCAACATCGCCGACACCTACATTATAGTTATTAACCCCTAATCTGCCCCCCCAACGTCGCCACAACTATATTAAATTAATTAACCCCTAATCTGCCGCCGCCAACGTCGCCGCCACTATAATAAATGTATTAACCCCTAAACCTAAGTCTAACCCTAACACCCCCTAACTTAAATATAATTTAAATGAAACTAAATAAATTTACTATAATTAATTAAATTATTCCTATTTAAAACTACTTACCTGTAAAATAAACCCTAAGCTAGCTACAATATAACTAATAGTTACATTGTAGCTAGCTTAGGATGTATATTTATTTTACAGGCAACTTTGTATTTATTTTAACTAGGTACAATAGTTATTAAATAGTTATTAACTATTTAATAACTACCTAGCTAAAATAAGTACAAAATTACCTGTAAAATAAATCCTAACCTAAGTTACAATTACACCTAACACTACACTATCATTAAATAAATGACATAAACTACCTACAATTGAATTCAATAAACTAAATTACGAGAAAAAAAAACACTAAATTACAGAAAATAGAAAAAATTACAAGAAGTTTAAACTAATTACACCTAATCTAAGCCCCCTAATAATATAAAAAAGCCCCCCCAAAATAAATAAATGCCCTACCCTATACTAAATTACAAATAGCCCTTAAAGGGCCTTTTGCGGGGCATTGCCCCAAAGTAATCGGCTCTTTTACCTGTAAAAAAAAGAATACAATACCCCCCCAACATTACAACCCACCACCCACACACCCCTACTCTAAAACCCACCCAATACCCACTTTAAAAAACCTAACACTACCCCATTGAAGATCACCCTACCTTGAGCCGTCTTCACCCAGCCGGGCACCAGTGGTCATCTGATCCGTCCAGTAGTCTTCATCCGATGGGGCAGAAGAGGACATTCAGACTGGCAGAAGTCTTCATCCTATCCGGGCAAGCCCGGGAGAAGCGACATCTTCTATCTTCGTCCATCCGACGAGGAACGGCTCCATCTTGAAGACCTCCGGCACGGAACATCCTTCTAGGCCGACGACTAACGACGAATGAATATTCCTTTAAATGACGTCATCAAAGATTGCATCCCTCGAATTCCGATTGGATCAGCCAATAGAATGCATGGTCAATTCTATTGGCTGATCCAATCAGCCAATCGGATTGAACTTCAATCTGATTGGCTGATTAAATCAACCAATCAGATTTTTCCTACCTTAATTCCGATTGGCTGATAGAATCCTATCAGCCAATCGGAATTCGAGGGACGCCATCTTGGATGACGTCATTTAAAGGAATATTCATTCGGCGTTAGTCGTCGGCCTAGAAGGATGTTCCGCGCCGGAGGTCTTCAAGATGGAGCCGTTCCTCGTTGGATGGATGAAGATAGAAGATGCCGCTTGGATGAAGCCTTCTCCCGGTCCGGATGTCCTCTTCTGCCCGGATAGGATGAAGACTTCTACCGGTCTGGATGTCCTCTTCTGCCCCATCGGATGAAGACTACTGGACGGATCGGATGACCACTGCCCCTAATCTTAGGGGGCTTAGATTAGGTATAATTAGTTTAAACTTCTTGTAATTTTTTTTATTTTCTATAATTTCGTTTGTTTTTTTCCGTAATTTAGTTTATTGAATTTAATTGTATTTAATTGTAGGTAGTTTATGTAATTTATTTAATGATAGTGTAGTGTTAGGTGTAATTGTAACTTAGGTTAGGATTTATTTTACAGGTAACTTTGTACTTATTTTAACTAGGTAGCTATTAAATAGTTAATAACTATTTAATAACTATTGTACCTAGTTAAAATAAATACAAAGTTGCCTGTGAAATAAATATAAATCCTAAGCTAGCTACAATGTAACTATTAGTTATATTGTAGCTATTTTAGGGTTTATTTTATCAGTATTTAGTTTTAAATAGGAATCATTTATTTAATTTTGTTATATTTATTTATTTTAAATTAAATTATATTTAAGTTAGGGGGGGTTAGGGTTAGGTTTAGACTTAGGTTTAGGGGTTAATACCTTTAATATAGTAGCGGCGACGTTGGGGGTGGCAGATTAGGGGTTAATAAATGTTAGTAGGTGTCAGCGATGTTAGGGCAGGCAGATTAAGGGTTAATAAAAATTAACTAGTGTTTGCGAGGCGGGAGTGCAGCGTTTTAGGGGTTAATACATTTATTAAAGTGGCGGCAATGTCCAGTCGGCAGATTAGGGGTTAATAAGTGTAGTTAGGTTGCAGCGACGTTGGGGGCAGCAGATTAGGGGTTAATAACTATAATGTAGGTGTTGGCGATGTTAGGGGCAGCAGATTAGGGGTTCATAAGTATAATGTAGGTGGCAGCGATGTCCGGTCGGCAGATTAGGGGTTAAAAAATTTTATTATAGTGTTTGCGATGTGGGGGGGGGGTCTCGGTTTAGGGGTTAATAGGTAGTTTATGGGTGTTAGTGTACATATTAGCACTTTAGTTAAGAGTTTTATGTTCCGGCGTTAGCCCATAAAACTCTTAACTACTGACTTTTTAATGCGGTAGAAGTATTGACAGGAGAGGGTCTACCGCTCACTTATTCCAAGACTTGTAATACCAGCGTTAGGCAAATCCCATTAAAAAGCTAGGATACGCAATTGACGTAAGGGGATTTGCGGTAGAAAAGTGAGCGGTAGACCCTTTCCTGCCTGACTCTTAATACCAGCATTAGATAAAAAGCAGCGTTGGGACCTCTTAACGCTGCTTTTTAAGGCTAACGCCAATCTCGTAATCTCGGCGCAAGAGAACAAAGCAAAATTGGTGATAGACGTAAATTGGAAAATTGTTTAAAATGACATGCCCTATCTGAATAATGAAAGTTTGTTTTGGACTAGACAGTTCCTTTAAGTTCAAGTATCTGTTTAATAGCAAAGTGGTGGAATAGAGAAGCGCTACATCAAACAGATCTAAGTTTTGTACTAGGAAAAAGTATGCATCATACATTAAATGTATGCATCATACATAATGATCCAAAATCTTTGTCCAACCTTAATATATGATTGAATAATGTATTAAACCCTTGATTGAAGCTTGCATCCTCTTCAGGTCGCACTGAAGTAAACATCATCTTCAGATCCCTACTGTGACTGTAAAAGAAAAAAACAGTTTAAGGGACAGTAAAATAGAATTTAAACTTTCATGATTCAAATAGAAGATGCAATTTTAAACAACTTTCCTTTTTGCTGCTTTTATCTTACTTGCTTAATTCTCCTTATATCCTTTGTTGAAAAGCATACCTAGGTAGGCTCAGGAGCAGCAATGCACTTCTGGGAGCTAGCTGCTGATTGGTTGCTGCACATATTGAAGGACAGAAACATTTTCTTAAAGGGACAGCAAAGTCAAAATTAAACTTTTATGATTAATATAGAACATGCAATTTTAAAAAACTTTCAATTTACATCTATTATCTAAATTACTTTGTTCTTTTGGTATCATTTGTTAAAAATACATACCTAGTTAAGCTCAGGGCAGCAATGTTCTACTGGGATCTAGCTGCTGATTGGTGGCTGCCCAGATATGGCTCTGGTCATTGGTTAAACTGATGTGTTCAACTAGCTCAAAGTAGTGCCTTGCTGCTCCTTCAACAAAGGATACTAAGAGAATGATGCACATTTGAAAATAGAAGTCATTTGGAAAGTTGTTTAAAATCTTAATAATAATGTTCTATTGGAATGATAAAAGAAAACTTTTGCGTTTTTATGGTAATTTATACCCAAGGTGCCCAAACAGAGTGCTGGAGAAGGTGTTTTTTTCAGTAGTTTTGGTAGGAAGTGGGTAAAATATAGCTTAGGTAATGACAGGTTGTAACTTTTTTTGAGGGGGTCAGTGGGGCATAGTGAATTTGTGGGTCTAAATAGTGGTTAATGAGTTGTGCAATTTGCATTTAGAGATTTCCTTGTCACTGAGCGTAACTTCATTTCACTCACTTGCCTGTTAATAACTTACAAGCTCAGTTTCCCTGTGTCAAAAGTGATACGGAGAAGGATCGTGTTCATATTTGGGATATACATAATGAATAATAAGAATATTTGTCATCTATTTAATGTACATCGTGCAGAAGGATATTAATAGAGGAGATAATTATAAATAAAAATAAATAATGAGAAGAAATAAAGGTTAAAAAGAAGACACAGAAAAAGTGCTATAAATGGAAGTTGTTCGGGGTACTAAGTAGAAACAGAGAATACAGGTCAGCAGTGGGCAATATGGTTCTTGCAGTAGAGACAAGGGGGTCCATTTATTAATGTGCGGACGGACATGATCCGATATAGCGGATCATGTCCGCCGCACATCGATAAATGGACCCCCTTGTCTCTACTTTCTTTCGTGATTCAGATAGAGCATGCAATTTTAAGCAACTTTCTAATTTACACCTATTATCAATTTTTCTTCATTCTCTTGCTTTCTTTATTTGAAAAAATAGCATCTAAGCTATTTGTTGGGTTCAGAACCATGGGAAGCACTTGTTTATTGGTGGGAGAATGTATCCACCAATCGGCAAGAACAACCCAGTTTGTTCACCGAAAAAGGGCCGGCATCTAAAACTTACATTCTTGCATTTCAAATAAAGATACCAAAAGAATGAAGACAATATGATAATAGGAGTCAATTAGAAAGTTGCTTAAAATTGCATGCTCTATCTGAATCACAAAAGAAAAAAATTTGGGTTCAGTGTCCCTTTAAATAGACCCCCAGCAGTCACTTTTAAACTTTGAGACCATATCTCTATATTTCCAGATTCAGACCACGATCAGTTTGAGCTACTCTGCCCTGATGGATCCACAGCTGCTCTGACCTCTTACAGATCCTGTAACCTGGGACAAGGCCCCTGGAAAGCAATTGTCACGCGAGGTCACATGCACAGAATAACAAAAAGGTTTCTCACACTAATCCAGGTGATGAGCTGCATCTGCATGTCATTGTCAATTTAATTGTTTATATATACATATACTGGGCACATTCGGTGCTAATAATACATTATATGTGATCTATAATCTATGGGATGCACACACATATACATAGAAAAACACATATACAGTACTGTGTAATAGTTTTCGGCAGGTGTGAAAAAATGCTATAATGTAAGAATACTTTCAAAAACAGAAATGTTAATAGATTATTTTTTACCAATTAACAAAATGCAAAGTAAGTGAACAGAAGAAAACTCTAAATCAAATCAATATTTGGTGTGACCACCTTTGCCTTCAAAACAGCATCAATTCTTCTAGGTACACTTGCACACAGTTTTTAATAGTAGGTTGTTCCAACCATCTCTGAGTTAAGCAGCCTCCGGTGCTTCTGCCTCTTCATGTAACACCAGACAGACTTAATGTTCAGATCAGGTCTCTGTAGGGGCCACACCATCACTTTCAGGACTCTTTGTTCTTCTTTACACTGATTACAATTCCTAATAATTTTGGCTCTATGTTTGAGGTCATTGTGATGCTGCAGAATAAATTCGGGCCAATCAGATGCCTCTTTGATAGTATTGCATGATGGATAAGTATCTGCCTGTATTTCTCAGCATTGAGGAAACCCTTAATTCTCACCAAATCCCTAACTCCATTTGCAGAAATGCAGCCCCACAGGAACCAATACCATGCTTCACCGTTGCCTGCAGCTACTCATTCTTGTACACCTCACCAGCCCTTCAGCAAACAAACTTCCTTCTGCTACATTAAAATATTTAACATTTTGACTAATCAGTCCAGAGCACCTGCTGCCATTTTTCTGCACTCCAGTTCCTGTGTTTCATGCATGGTTGAGTTGCTTGGCCTTGTTTCAACATGAAGATCACTTCTGACCATACTTCTCCAGACAGTAGATTGGCGCACCAGTGTCCCTATGGTTTCTGCCAATTCTGAGTTGATGGCATTGCTAGACATCTTCTGATTGTGAAGGGAAGTAAACATGATGAGGCATATTTATCAAGCTCTGCATGGAGCTTGATGCCCCGTATTTCTGGCGAGCCTTCAGGCTCGACGGAAACACAAGTTATGAAGCAGCGGTCTAAAGACCGCTGCTCCATAACCTGTCCGCCTGCTCTGAGGTGGCAGACAGACATAGCCAGAAATCAACCCGATCAAATACGATCGGGTTGATTGGCACCCCCTGCTAGCAGCCGATTGGCCTCGAATCTGCAGGGGGCGGCATTGCACCAGCAGTTCACAAGACAAATACAACGCGGAATTCAAGCGTATTATCAGTTGATGCTTGATAAATTGAACCCTATATGTCTACAAATCCCTGACTTTGCGCAACTGTACCTGAAGAATTGATACTGTTTACATTTTTAAATATATATGTATATTTAAACGTTGATTGGAGTAGTCGTGTTAGTCCAGTGATTAAGATACCAAAACAACATTAAGCAATGATGATTTTTTGTTGGACTAACTATACACTTACAAGTAGGCAAGCTTTCGAGAGTTTCCCTCTTCCTCAGGTCTGAAGCAATATTGATCAATACAATAGAATTTACAGATTATATCTTGAAGCACAGGATGGTATAACAAGGACAGAAAGTGTTACAGAGGTCTGAGTACAGGTTGAGGAGGGGTTGTCATAAAAACATGAGGGCTCTGAGGTGAAAGGTGTAAAGAGACTGACAATAGCCAGTGTAAGAAAACAGACAGGGGAGAGATATAGACATAGAGCTTATACTGACATAAACTTATATATCTACGTGGCATCAAGATGTAAAGTGCCATACAGACAGCTACATGTACACATAAATATACATATAAATGCTTCTGAGTATACACACAGAAGGAAAAAGAAGGAAAAACAATGGCATTGGGGTAGACATTAGCTTATCTTTGTATTAAAAGTGTGGAATGTTAAATATAATTAACCATATGAGTTTATTACCAAAAATGTTGGTAATGTGTCAATAACCCAAAATCAGGTTTTAGTCCAGTATTTAAAGTGTTGAAGTGCATTATCATTTTAATTCCAAATGTTTTTCTTTCCAGGGTATTTTTTAAGTTACCTTTGAGAATCTTGATTTCGGTAGTTTTGTATGGAGTGGCCTAGGTTGGGTGAAATGTTGTCCAACAGGAGTGCTGTACCAAGGATTATGATAAACTCTTCACCACGCTGTCGCAATCATTAAAAAAAGGCTACAAAACAGGGGTTATAAATAAAAAATAACTCTGCCCTCAATTCCCCATATGAATGCCTATTACAATACAGGGAATAGAAAAATGTATCACATATCCCACTAGTAGTCAAATACAACCCTGCTCTCGAGGGGATACAAACAATTATAAAAGACTTTCAGCCACTACTCACAGAGGATCCCACACTCTTTCCACCGCAACCTCCAAACTTAGCATTTAGACAACCACCTAACCTAAAACCGAAACTGGTTAACAGAAAACTACCCCTTGAGAAAGAGAACACTCAGAATGGCACCAAGCGCTGCGATAAAACTCTATGCAAACTATGTGACACATTTGTTAAAACTGCACAGCAAATCATAAGAATAAATCTTACAACATTAAAGTCATATTCATGTATATCTGTGGTAGACATGATACATTGCACTGCATGTGAAGTTGGATGTTATATTGGAGGAACAAGCCAGAAACTGCACCTTGATACTGAATAAAAAATCACTGTGAAATAAAATACTGCACTCCTGTTGGACACCATTTCACCCAATCTGACCACTCCATCCAAAATCTAAAAATCAAGATTTTCAGAGGCAACTTCAAAAACACCTTGGAAAGAAAAACATTTAAAATACAAATCATAATGCACTCAACACTTTATTTAAATACTGGACTAAATGCTAGACTCCTGGATTCTTTATACATCACCAACATTTTCTGTAATATACTTTCATATGGTTTTCACAGGCATTGCAGCCTGTGGGTGCATGACAAAACCTTTTCATCATGCAGGGGGATCGCTGATCAAATGCTGTTTTCGGCAGTCCCCCACACTATAGGTCAGGGACCGTTGGTGGCCTAGTGGGCGGCACTCCCAGGTTTCATGGGAGCGCTGGTGACGTCACCTTGTAAGCACATTGTAACATCACAAAGGGGCTGAACCAAGATACACCGGTAGTTGCAAGGTTGCTGGATGGAGTAGGTTCTTTAAACCGTTTGATTTGAGCTCCCTTAGCAGATACAAACCTCCAAGACCCCTCAAAGAGAATCACCAAGCACTTTTTTTCTTGCAAGTTGCTCACTGTCACTGACTATACAGACAACAATCTTATATTTCCTTTAAGATAGTGGCTTGTCTACTAGTAAATAAACTTTATTAGGGGACTCTAGACAAACCATATTTATTTTATTGCGCATATAATACCCCATTCACAAGCAAATCCCCTTATGGTTTTTTTGTACTTTATTTTGAAAACATCTACGGTGTGGTACTGCTCCAAGACCATCATCAAAGAGTAGACAATTATCTTTCAAATGAGGGGACTTGGAGGTTTGATGCTGCTAAGGGAGCTGAGATAGAGGCGTTTGAAGAACTGGTGTATCCTGGTTCAGCCCCTTTGTGGCATCACCACGTGCATACCACGTTACTGCCACACCCATAAAGCATGGGAGAGGCGTACGAAGAAAAGCGCTTGATTGTCGACCCCCCTATATGACGAGAAAGGCTCATCATGCGCCTACAGGCCACGATGTGCATGACGAGCATAGCTTGTCATGCACACTGAAGTGGTCAATGGCTCAACTATGATAATATAATTGTAAGCTTTCAGGGCACTGAGGTCACTTCATCATATACTCACATATGCTAAACAGCATGAAAACTGCAGGTTTCAGTACTCATTGAAAGGTGAACGTTAAACTCTTGTCTGTTTCCCCCAATGCGCTCTATACAAGAACAACAAATTAAAAAATCCATCTACTTACCAAAACTTCAGCCTTTTTTGGGAGGAAATATATAAGTGAGCAGAGAAACCAATAATTGCTCTGTTTGTTGCCATACATTTAAATGTTGTTAATGCATTGTGACAATACATTACATTGCAGTCAGAGGCAATGGTACTTAGACCCACTATATAAAGGCATATGAAAGTGGCATTTTAATAAGCAAACAAAAGGCAATACACTTACCTTGTAGAAAAGTTTTGTTCCTCTTTCTCAATGTGTAAATATCATCTTTTTCTGTGTTAGTTTCCACTGCTCACATTAATGCTTTCCCAGAACTGACATGGGATCAATACACAGCAGTGTACTGTTAGAGGGTAGTGGAAAACACCATAGTAAGAGGTGAGTTTGCCACTTTGGAAAATAGAACATTTTTTTCATGGAAAGAATTTCCCTTATGCATATAAGCATATAAAGCTTATTAAGGCCTTTCTAGGTTTATTACAGTATGTTATAACTGACTTAGAAGGGATTTAAACTAGCTGCATTTACCATGGGAAGCCTCATCTCTATGCCCTGTTCTATTCTGCATGTATAGTAGACATAACATGCCTAATTAGACAATTGATCAATGTTTCACACAGATGTAATGTGTCCATATATGAGCTCTACATGCAGATGATCTTCCCTATATTTATTTGTACTTCTCTTAATGTATTTGCATTGTAGTTTATAAGTGTATTACAGTACACTGTGCATTATATATGTAGTTTCTACACACTTTTTTTATATAATCTGGGTATATACAGAGTGTCTATATATTATGTGAACAGAATCTTTTTGGTCGCACCGGAAGGAAGCGGAGTCAGTTATCTCTCTTTATGTCAGAGCCATTTGGAGGGAAGAATCTCCTGTTTCATGACTCTACCCAAGGGCTGAAGATCCTGGGTGATGATGTGGATGTGACTGGGGTTTTAGGAGTAGATTATGTGGCTCTTCTGAAAGGATTGGGGCATGAAGGTAAGAAACAGGGAACACTTTACATTTATGTCCAGAAAACATTGTGTTATCCACCTCAAATATACTTTGTAATACTGCAAGCACACAAAAGTACTTGCATATTATTTATACACAAACATATGCAAAATGTATACATCTATATATATAGCTATATATACAATATATAGCTTTATATTCAAGTCTAGTTTTGCTTCCATTGCAATATTATGTCATTTATTTTTCAAAAATTAGCAGTTAGATATTAATTATTTTCTGCCAGTAAGAAAAACGTATAAGGCACCTTTTTTAACACCCCCAGACAGTAACCAACACACAGGGTATTTAATTAACTATCGCCTAGATTACGTGTTTGGCATTAGCCTTAAAAAGCAGCGTTGAGAGGTCCCAACGCTGCTTTTTTCCTAACGCTGGTATTACGAGTCTGACAGGTACAGGCTCACCACTCACTTTTCTTCCACGACTCGAGGCTACTGCAAATCCCCAATTGAGTATCCTATGTTTTTAATGGGATTTGCCTAACGCTGGTATTACGAGTCTTGGAAGAAGTGAGCGGTAGACCCTCTCCTGTCAAGACTCCTACCGCATTAAAAAGTCAGTAGTTAAGAGTTTTATGGGCTAACGCCGGAACATAAAACTCTTAACTAAAGTGTTACAAAGTACACTAACACCCATAAACTACATATTAACCACTAAACCGAGCCCCCCACATTGGAAACACTAAAATAAATTATTTAACCCCTAATCTGCCTACCGGACAAAGCCACCACTGTAATAAATATATTAACCCCTAAAACGTGACAGACCCCCGCCTCGCAAACACTAGTTAAATTTTATTAACCCCAAATCTGACACCCCCAATGTCGCCGCTACTATATTAAATTTATTAACCCCTAAACCTAAGTCTTACCCTAACCCCCCTAACTTAAATATAATTTAAATTAAACAAAATCAAATTACTACAATTAACTAAATTATTCCTATTTCTTCTGTTATGTGTGATCAGTCCACGGGTCATCATTACTTCTGGGATATAACTCCTCCCCAACAGGAAATGCAAGAGGATTCACCCAGCAGAGCTGCATATAGCTCCTCCCCTCTACGTCAGTCCCAGTCATTCTCTTGCACCCAACGACTAGATAGGATGTGTGAGAGGACTATGGTGATTATACTTAGTTTTTATGACTTCAATCAAAAGTTTGTTATTTTACAATAGCACCGGAGCGTGTTATTACTTCTCTGGCAGAGTTTGAAGAAGAATCTACCAGAGTTTTTTACTATGATTTTAACCGGAGTAGTTAAGATCATATTGCTGTTCTCGGCCATCTGAGGGAGGTAAAAGCTTCAGATCAGGGGACAGCGGGCAGACGAATCTGCATTGAGGTATGTAGCAGTTTTTATTTTTTCTGAATGGAATTGATGAAAAAATCCTGCCATACCGTTATAATGACATGTATGTATACACTTCAGTATTCTGGGGATGGTATTTCACCGGAACTACTCTGTTAAAGGTCACTAATCCTTTTAATAAGTATTTATCATGTTAAACGTTTTTGCTGGAATGTAGAATCGTTTACATTGCTGAGGTACTGAGTGAATAAATATTTGGGCATTATTTTCCACTTGGCAGTTGTTTGCTTTAATTGTGACAGTTTCGTTTCTCTTCACTGCTGTGTATGAGAGGGAGGGGCCGTTTTTGGCGCTCTTTGCTACGCATCAAAATTTCCAGTCAGCTACTCTTATATTTCCTGCATGATCCGGTTCATCTCTGACAGATCTCAGGGGTCTTCAAACTTCTTTGAAGGGAGGTATATTCTCTCAGCAGAGCTGTGAGAATTTTATATTGACTGTGAATAAAAACGTTACTCTGTAAAATTTTTATGTCAAATTTAATTATTGTTATTTTACTACTGGGAACAAACCTTTGCTAAAAGTGGTGTTGTTTTAAAGTTTGATGCTATAACTGTTTTTCAGTTCATTATCTCAACTGTCATTTAATCGTTTAAGTACCTCTTTGAGGCACAGTACGTTTTTGCTAAAGAAGATTATAACCAGGTTGCAAGTTATTGCTAGTGTGTTAAACATGTCTGACTCAGAGGAAGATATCTGTGTCATTTGTTCCAATGCCAAGGTGGAGCCCAATAGAAATTTATGTACTAACTGTATTGATGCTACTTTAAATAAAAGTCAATCTGTACAATGTGAACAAATTTCACCAAACTGCGAGGGGAGAGTTATGCCGACTAACTCGCCTCACGCGGCAGTACCTGCATCTCCCGCCCGGGAGGTGCGTGATATTATGGCGCCTAATACATCTGGGCGGCCATTACAGATAACATTACATGATATGGCTACTGTTATGACTGAAGTTTTGTCTAAATTACCAGAACTAAGAGGCAAGCGTGACCACTCTGGGGTGAGAACAGAGTGCGCTGACAATACTAGGGCCATGTCTGATACTGCGTCACAGCATGCAGAGCATGAGGACGGAGAGCTTCATTCTGTGGGTGACGGTTCTGATCCAAACAGATTGGATTCAGATATTTCAAATTTTAAATTTAAATTGGAAAACCTCCGTGTATTACTAGGGGAGGTCTTAGCAGCTCTCAATGATTGTAACACCGTTGCAATACCAGAGAAACTGTGTAGGTTGGATAAATACTTTGCGGTACCGGCGAGTACTGACGTTTTTCCTATACCTAAGAGATTAACTGAAATTGTTACTAAGGAGTGGGATAGACCCGGTGTGCCGTTCTCACCCCCTCCAATATTTAGAAAGATGTTTCCAATAGACGCCACCACTCGGGACTTATGGCAATCGGTCCCTAAGGTGGAGGGAGCAGTTTCTACCTTAGCTAAGCGTACCACTATCCCGGTGGAGGATAGCTGTGCTTTTTCAGATCCAATGGATAAAAAATTAGAGGGTTACCTTAAGAAAATGTTTGTTCAACAAGGTTTTATATTGCAACCCCTTGCATGTATCGCGCCGATTACGGCTGCGGCAGCATTTTGGATTGAGTCTCTGGAAGAGAACCTTAGTTCATCTACGCTAGACGACATTATGGACAGGCTTAGAGTCCTTAAACTAGCTAATTCATTCATTTCGGAGGCCGTAGTACATTTAACCAAACTTACGGCTAAGAACTCAGGATTCGCCATACAGGCACGTAGGGCACTGTGGCTAAAATCCTGGTCAGCTGATGTTACTTCTAAGTCCAAATTACTTAATATACCTTTCAAGGGGCAGTCTTTATTTGGGCCCGGTTTGAAAGAAATTATCGCTGACATTACAGGAGGTAAGGGCCACGCCCTACCTCAAGACAAAGCCAAAGCTAAGGCTAGACAGTCTAATTTTCGTCCCTTTCGAAATTTCAAAACAGGAGCAGCATCAACCTCCACTGCACCAAAACAGGAAGGAGCTGTTGCTCGTTACAGGCAAGGCTGGAAACCTAACCAGTCCTGGAACAAGGGCAAACAGGCCAGGAAACCTGCTGCTGCCCCAAAGACAGCATGAACCGAGAGCCCCCGATCCGGGACCGGATCTAGTGGGGGGCAGACTTTCTCTCTTCGCCCAGGCCTGGGCAAGAGATGTGCAGGATCCCTGGGCGCTAGAGATCATATCCCAGGGATACCTTCTAGACTTCAAATTATCTCCCCCAAGAGGGAGATTTCATCTGTCAAGGTTGTCAACAAACCAGATAAAGAAAGAAGCGTTTCTACGCTGTGTACAAGATCTGTTATTAATGGGAGTGATCCATCCGGTCCCGCGGTCGGAACAAGGACAAGGGTTCTACTCAAACCTGTTTGTGGTTCCCAAAAAAGAGGGAACTTTCAGGCCAATCTTAGATTTAAAGATTCTAAACAAATTCCTAAGAGTTCCATCGTTCAAAATGGAAACTATTCGGACAATCTTACCCATGATCCAAAAGGGTCAGTACATGACCACAGTGGATTTAAAAGATGCTTACCTTCACATACCGATTCACAAAGATCATCACCGGTATCTACGGTTTGCCTTCCTAGACAGGCACTACCAGTTTGTAGCTCTTCCATTCGGATTGGCTACGGCCCCAAGAATCTTCACAAAGGTTCTGGGTGCCCTTCTGGCGGTACTAAGACCGCGAGGGATTTCGGTAGCTCCGTACCTAGACGACATTCTAATACAAGCTTCAAGCTTTCAAACTGCCAAGTCTCATACAGAGTTAGTTCTGGCATTTCTAAGGTCGCATGGATGGAAAGTGAACGAAAAGAAGAGTTCTCTTTTTCCTCTCACAAGAGTTCCATTCTTGGGGACTCTTATAGATTCTGTAGAAATGAAGATTTACCTGACAGAAGACAGGTTAACAAAGCTTCAAGATGCATGCCGTGTCCTTCATTCCATTCAACACCCGTCAGTAGCTCAATGCATGGAGGTGATCGGCTTAATGGTAGCGGCAATGGACATAGTACCTTTTGCACGCCTACACCTCAGACCGCTGCAATTGTGCATGCTAAGTCAGTGGAATGGGGATTACTCAGATTTGTCCCCTACTCTGAATCTGAATCAAGAGACCAGAAATTCTCTTCTATGGTGGCTTTATCGGCCACACCTGTCCAGGGGGATGCCATTCAGCAGGCCAGACTGGACAATCGTAACAACAGACGCCAGCCTACTAGGTTGGGGCGCTGTCTGGAATTCTCTGAAGGCTCAGGGATTATGGAATCAGGAGGAGAGTCTCCTTCCAATAAACATTCTGGAATTGAGGGCAGTTCTCAATGCCCTTCTGGCTTGGCCCCAATTAACAACTCGGGGGTTCATCAGGTTTCAGTCGGACAATATCACGACTGTAGCTTACATCAACCATCAGGGAGGGACAAGAAGCTCCCTAGCAATGATGGAAGTATCAAAGATAATTCGCTGGGCAGAGTCTCACTCTTGCCACCTGTCAGCAATCCACATCCCGGGAGTGGAGAACTGGGAGGCGGATTTCTTGAGTCGCCAGACTTTTCATCCGGGGGAGTGGGAACTTCATCCGGAGGTCTTTGCCCAAATACTTCGACGTTGGGGCAAACCAGAGATAGATCTCATGGCGTCTCGCCAGAACGCCAAACTTCCTCGCTACGGGTCCAGATCCAGGGATCCGGGAGCGGTTCTGATAGATGCTTTGACAGCACCTTGGAACTTCGGGATGGCTTATGTGTTTCCACCCTTCCCGCTGCTTCCTCGATTGATTGCCAAGATCAAACAGGAGAGAGCATCAGTGATTCTAATAGCGCCTGCATGGCCACGCAGGACTTGGTATGCAGATCTAGTGGACATGTCATCCTGTCCGCCTTGGTCTCTACCTCTAAGACAGGACCTTCTGATACAGGGTCCATTCAAACATCAAAATCTAACTTCTCTGAAGCTGACTGCTTGGAAATTGAACGCTTGATTTTATCAAAACGTGGTTTTTCTGAGTCGGTTATTGATACCCTGATACAGGCTAGGAAACCTGTTACCAGAAAGATTTACCATAAAATATGGCGCAAATACCTATACTGGTGCGAATCCAAACGTTACTCCTGGAGTAAGGTTAGGATCCCTAGGATATTGTCCTTTCTACAAGAAGGTTTAGAAAAGGGTTTATCAGCTAGTTCATTAAAGGGACAGATTTCAGCTCTGTCCATCTTGTTACACAGGCGTCTGTCAGAAAATCCAGACGTCCAGGCCTTTTGTCAGGCTTTAGCTAGGATCAAGCCTGTGTTTAAAGCAGTTGCTCCGCCATGGAGTTTAAACTTAGTTCTTAACGTTTTACAGGGGGTTCCGTTTGAACCCCTTCATTCCATTGATATAAAATTGTTATCTTGGAAAGTTCTGTTTTTAATGGCTATTTCCTCGGCTCGAAGAGTCTCTGAGTTATCAGCATTACATTGTGATTCTCCTTATCTGATTTTTCACTCAGACAAGGTAGTTCTGCGTACTAAACCTGGGTTCTTACCTAAGGTAGTCACTAACAGGAATATCAATCAAGAGATTGTTGTTCCATCCTTGTGTCCAAATCCTTCTTCAAAGAAGGAACGTCTTCTACACAATCTGGATGTAGTTCGTGCCCTCAAGTTCTACTTGCAGGCAACTAAAGATTTTCGCCAAACTTCTTCCCTGTTTGTCGTTTATTCTGGACAGAGGAGAGGTCAAAAAGCTTCTGCTACCTCTCTCTCTTTTTGGCTTCGTAGCATAATACGTTTAGCCTATGAGACTGCTGGACAGCAGCCTCCTGAAAGAATTACAGCTCATTCCACTAGAGCTGTGGCTTCCACTTGGGCCTTTAAGAATGAGGCCTCTGTTGAACAGATTTGCAAGGCTGCAACTTGGTCTTCGCTTCATACTTTTTCCAAATTTTACAAATTTGACACTTTTGCTTCTTCGGAGGCTATTTTTGGGAGAAAGGTTCTTCAGGCAGTGGTTCCTTCTGTATAATGAGCCTGCCTATCCCTCCCGTCATCCGTGTACTTTTGCTTTGGTATTGGTATCCCAGAAGTAATGATGACCCGTGGACTGATCACACATAACAGAAGAAAACATAATTTATGCTTACCTGATAAATTCCTTTCTTCTGTTGTGTGATCAGTCCACGGCCCGCCCTGTTTTTAAGGCAGGTAAATATCTTTTAAATTATACTCCAGTCACCACTTCACCCTTGGTTACTCCTTTCTCGTTGATTCTTGGTCGAATGACTGGGACTGACGTAGAGGGGAGGAGCTATATGCAGCTCTGCTGGGTGAATCCTCTTGCATTTCCTGTTGGGGAGGAGTTATATCCCAGAAGTAATGATGACCCGTGGACTGATCACACAACAGAAGAAAGGAATTTATCAGGTAAGCATAAATTATGTTTTAAAACTAAGGGCTCGATCCGATATAAATTGTCGCCCGCAAAAGCCGGAGATGCCAAAATCTGCGCGGGTTTGGTATCACATATACGGCGTAACCTAGAAGTTACGCTCGTATATTTCTGCCGTCGCCCGTAGTTTTTTGGGCCATAGACAGGTTGCGCAATGTCTACCTGTCAACCGCGATCCCCTGCCGCAATCCCTAATAAAGTATTTAACCCCTAAACCGCCGCTCCCGGACCCCGCCGCCATCTACATAAACTAACCCCCTACTGTGAGCCCCTAAAACCGCCACCATCTAACTGATCTATCCCCTAATGTGAACCCCTTACACCGCCGCCATCTACCTTATCTATCCCCTAATCTGACCCCTTACACCGCCGCCATCTACCTTATCTATCCCCTAATCTGACCCCTTACACCGCCGCCACCTATATAAAAATTATTAACCCCTAATCTAATCCCCCTATACCGCCGGCAGCTATATTAATATTATTAACCCCTAATCTAATATCCCTAAAGTAATAAGCTCTATTACCAGCCCTTTAAAGGGCCTTTTGCGGGGCTTTGCCCCAAAGTAAACAGCTCTTTTGCCCTATAACCTGCCCTCCCTACACCGCTGCCACCTATATTAATAGTATTAACCCCTAATGTAAGCCCCTTACACCGCCGCCATCTATATTAAAATTATTAACCCCTAATTTAATCTACCTACCCCGCCGACAGCTATATTATCTTTATTAACCCTAAGTATATTATAGTTAATATAGTTATTACATTATATATATTAACTATATTAACCCTAATTATATTAGGGTTAATATAGTTACTATAGTATTTATATTAACTATATTAACTCTATCTAACCCTAACACCCCTAACTAAATTCTTATTAAATAAATCTAATTCATATTATAAAATAAAATATTCCTATTTAAATCTAAATACTTACCTATAAAATAAACCCTCAGATAGCTACAATATAATTAATAATTACATTGTAGCTATGTTAGGGTGTATATTTATTTTACAGGTAAATTGTTAATTATTTTAACTAGGTATAATAGCTATTAAATAGTTATTAACTAAGTTACAAATAAACCTACACTATCAATAAATTAAATAAACTACAAATATCTATCTAAAAATACAATTAAATAAACTAAACTAAATTACAAAAAAAACAAAACACTAAATTACAAAAATTACAGCAATTTTAAGCTAATTACACCTATTCTATGCCCCCTAATAAAATAATAAAGCCCCCCAAAATAAAAAATTCCCTACCCTATTCTAAATTATAAAATACCCAGCTTGGGGTATTTACCCCAAGTTAACAGCTCTTTTGCCTGTAAAAAAAAAGAACACAACCCCCCCCCCCCAACATTACAACCCACCACCCACATACCCGTATTCTAAACCCACCCAAACCCCCCTTAAAAAAACCTAACACTACCCCCCTGAAGATCTCCCTACCTTGTCTTCACCCAACCGGGCCGAACTCCTCATCCGATCCGGGCGATGTCTTTATCCAAGCGGCAAAGAAGAAGTCTTCATCCCGGCGATGTCTATATCCAAGCGGCAGCAAAGTCTTCTTCCATCCGGCAGCATCTTCCATCAAGCGGCATCTTCAATCTTCTTTCTTCGCTCCTCCGACATGGAGCATCCATCCCGGCCGACGATTGAACGACGAATGAGGTACCTTTAAATGACGTCATCTAAGATGGCGTCCGTCGAATTCCGATTGGCTGATAGGATTCTATCAGCCAATCGGAATTAAGGTAGGAAAAATCTGATTGGCTGATTGAATCAGCCAATCAGATTCAAGTTCAATCCGATTGGCTGAAGAGGACATCCAGACCGGCAGAAGTCTTCATCCTATCTGGGCAGAAGAGGACATCCGGACCGGGAGAAGCGGCATCTTCTATCTTCGTCCATCCGACGAGGAACGGCTCCATCTTGTAGACCTCCAGCACGGAACATCCTTATAGGCCGACGACGAATGAATATTCCTTTAAATGACGTCATCCAAGATGGCATCCCTCGAATTCCGATTGGATCAGCCAATAGAATGCAAGGTCAATTCTATTGGCTGATCCAATAAGCCAATCGGATTGAACTTGAATCTGATTGGCTGATTCAATCAGCCAATCAGATTTTTCTACCTTAATTCTGATTGGCTGATAGAATCCTATCAGCCAATTGGAATTCGACGGACACCATCTTGGATGACGTCATTTAAAGGTACCTCATTCGTGGTTCAGTCGTCGACCGGGATGGATGTTCCGCGTCAGAGGAGCGAAGAAAGAAAATTGAAGATGCCGCTTGATGGAAGATGCCGCCGGATGGAAGAAGACTTTGCTACCGCTTGGATAAAGACATCACCCGGATCGGATGAGGAGTTCGGCCCGGTTGGGTGAAGACAAGGTAGGGAGATCTTCAGGAGGGTAGTGTTAGGTTTATTTAAGGGGGGTTTGGGTTAGATTAGGGGTATGTGGGTGGTGGGTTGTAATGTTGGGGGGTGGTATTGTGTTTTTTTTTCAGGCAAAAGAGCAGTTTTCTTTGGGGCATGCCCCGCAAAAGGCCCTTTTAAGGGCTGGTAAGGTAAAAGAGCTTTATTTTATAGGTAAGTATTTAGTTTTAAATAGGATTAATTTATTAAATTATGTTAAATTTATTTTGTTTAATTTAAATTATATTTAAGTTACGGGGGGTTAGACTTAGGGTTAGACTTATGTTTAGGGGTTAATAAATTTAATATAGTTGCAGCGACGTTGGGACGGAAGATTAGGGGTTAATAACTATAATGTAAGTAGCGGCGATGTTGGGGGCAGTAGATTAGGGGTTCATAGGGATAATGTAGGTGGCGGCGGTGTCCGGAGCGGCAGATTAGGGGTTAATAATATAATGTAGGTGCCAGCGATAGCGGGGTCAGCAGATTAGGGGTTAATAAGTGTTAGATTAGGGGTGTTTAGACTCGGGTTCATGTTAGGGTGTTAGGTGTAGACATAGATTTATTTTCCCCATAGGAAACAATGGGGCTGTGTTAGAAGCTGGACGCTGCTTTTTTGCAGGTATTAGGTTTTTTTTCAGCCAGCTCAGCCCCATTGTTTCCTATGTGGAAATCGTGCATGAGCACGTTTAGCCAGCTTACCGCTACCATGAGCAATGCTGGTATTGAGGTGAGATGTGGAGCTAAATTTTGCTCTATGCTCACCTTTTTGTGGCTAATGCCGGGTTTAAAACAACCTGCAATACCAGCGTTTTCTTAAGGGAGAGGTGGGACAAAAAGGCTTGTTAGCAACGCAAGCCTTACCGACAAAAACTCGTAATCTAGCCGACTGTTTTCACAAGTCACACATATACAGCAGGTATTTCCAGCAAGGATTTAACCTCTTACTGCCAGTTAACACACAAACACACATAGCAGTCACATAACCCCATTTCTGATATTAATGCACACAGTTCAGTAATTTAACCTGCTGTCTGACAGTAACACAAAAAATTAATTTACCCATTCTTACCCCCACAAAAGGCAGGAATATTTTTTTTGCCATCCTTTGCTGCTAGTAATACATATAGTAATATTAGGGTTGCCACCTTTTCTGGAAAAGAATACTGCTCAATCTCACACTGTACGAAAAATTATGCACTTTACAACAACCTATGAGACATTTAATTTCTTTGATATACAAATTACTTCTGGTACAGATGAGGACACGCTTTCATCTTACATGCATAATTGGAACAAAGATCTAGGGAGTACAATAGACCCTAAGGGGGATATTTATCAAGCCGTCAACCGCAAATACGCTGGAATTCTGCAGCGTAATTGTGGCGAGCTTGATCCGACCTAGTTATCAAAGCCTACAGAATGGCAAAGTTGAAATCTGTGACGTAACATACGATCCGCTGGTCTCAATCCGATGCAGATAGATGCTTACGTCATTACAGATGTTCCGAATGCACATTTGGCTCTATTTGACACTTTTTAAAATTTATCAAATAGTTAACAGGTACGCTAGCGGCTATTCCGGCCCAGCGTACCTGGTTTTCAATCCGCCACCCTGAAGGCCACAGATTCCATAGGAATCAATGGGAGTCTGAAAGCAGCGAAAGCTTATGTTCGATGCTGCCAGATATCCCATTGATTTCAATGGTAGAAAACCAGTAACGTTTACACCTAACACCCTAACATAAGCCCGACTAAACACCACTAATCTGCCACAACCTAACTAAAAGGTATTAACCCCTATCCCGCCGCTCCCCGACACTGCCGCAACTAAATAAATGTATTAACCCCTATCCCGCCGCTCCCGGACACTGCCGCCACTAAATAAACGTGTTAACCCCTAAACCTCTGGCCTCCCACATTACTACCATTAACTAAACCTATTAACCCCTAAACCGCCAGCCCCCCACATCGCCATAAACTAAAATAAGCTATAAACCCCTAAACCTAACAACCCGCTAACTTTACATTAAAATTACAACATCCCTATCTTAAAATAAATTTAAACTTACCTGTAGAATTAAAAAAAACTATATTAAACTATTAATTAATCTACCCTAACTATCATACTAAAATTACATTAAACTAGAAATTAAATTAACTATATTACATTTTAAAAAACACTAACCCTACTCAAATTATTTAAATCTACTATTAAAAATTACTAAATTAGAAAAAAAATAAACGCTAAGTTACAAAACAACAACTAAATTACGAGAAAAAACCCCCACTGTATCAAAAATAAAAACGAATTACACCTAATCTAATAGCCCTATCAAAATAAAGCCTACAGTAAACTACCAATGGCCCTTAAAAGGGCCTTTTGCGGGCATTGCCCCAAAGAAATCAGCTCTTTTACCTGAAAAAAAAATACAAACACCCCCCAACAGTAAAACCCACCACCCAACCAACCAACCCCCCCAAATAAAAAGCCTATCTAAAAAACCTAAGCTCCTCATTGCCCTGAAAAGGGCATTTGTATGGGCATTGCCATTAAAAGGGCATTTGGCTCTTTTACCTGCCCAGACCCTACTCTAAAAATAAAACCCACCCAAAAAACCCTTAAATAAACCTAACATTAACCCACGACGATCCACTTACAGTTTTTGAAGTTCTGCTTAAAGGATCCATCCAGCCAGCAAGAAATCTTCATCCGGACGGCAAGAAGTCTTCATCCGGCAGCCTCTTCCATCTTCATCCATCCGGCAAAGTATTCATCCATGTGGCCTCTTCTATTTTCATCCATCCGGCGCAGAGCGGGTCCATCCTGAAGACATCCGGCGCAGAGCTCCTCTTCAATACGGTCACCGCCGTAAACTGGAACTTGAATGCAAGTGACGTCATCCAAGATGGCAGTTAGATCAACATTCCCATATAAATAAATATGAATTATTTGTCATAACAATGGGGAAGGTGCTTGTACTGAAAATGTATTTAAAGCTAATCAGTGAAAGACTGAAAAAAGAGTACAAATGTAGCACTCATAACGTTATGTTATTATACTAGCATGAATATTGTGGCAGAAGGCAGAAAAACATAAATAAAACTTAACTTTTATTATTTTATTAACTTAAAAAAGGGAGGAAAAAAGGAAAAATATCACTCATTAAAATTAGCATATGCCTGTCTGATAGCTGGATGCTGTCTAATAGGTATAGGTGTAACAAGAGGATATGTATACTCTGGCGAAAAATAAACTAAAAAGTAGGCATACGTTTACGTCTATAATGAAAAGATGCCCATATTTAAAGCAAAAATATGGCCTGTGCTTATTCGCAACAAATTGTTACAAAGACCTATACCTTTAATTTATCGCTATGACTGAATATTATTAAACCATAGCCTGAGCATGTGCTCTATAGATTATGGCTCTAAGAAGATCAGAGACCTATACCTTATAGTTACCGCTGTGAGTAGTATCAGAAAATAACCTGTGCATATTCTCAACAAATAGTGGCTCTGAGGAGATCAAAAACCTATACCTTTTAATTACTGCTATAAGTAGTATTGTAAGATAGCAAATTATGGGCTGTGCTTGTTCGCAACAAATTGTTACAAAGACCTATACCTTTTAGTTACCGCTGTGAGTAGTATAGATGTCATTAAATTATAGCCTGTGCATATGCTCTACAGATTATGGCTCTAAGGAGGTCAGAGATCTATATCTTTAAGTTACCGCTGTGAGTAGTTTCAGAAAATAGCCTGTGCATATTCTCAACAAATAATAGCTCTGAGAAGACCAAAAACCTATACCTTTTAATTACCGCTATAAGTAGTATTGTGAGATAGCAAATTATGGCCTGTACTTATTCGCAACAAAATGTTGCCAAGACCTATACCTTTAGGTTACCGCTGTAAGTAGTATAGATATCAATAAATTATAGCCTGTGCATATGCTCTACAGATTATGGCTCTAAAAAGATCAGAGACCTATACCTTTTTAGTCATCCAAGATGGCGTCCCTTGCATTTCTATTGGCTGAAAGGTTCCAATCAGCCAATAGGATTAGAGCTGCTAAAATCCTATTGGATGTTCCAATCAGCCAATAGGATTTAAGCAGCTCTCATCCTATTGGCTGTAACAATCAGCCAATAGGATTGAGCTCTCATCCTATTGGCTGATTGGAACAGCCAATAGGATGAGAGCAGCCGGAGATAATTTTATTAAAGTTGCGGCGGGGTCCGGGAGCGGCTGGATAGGGGTTAAACACTTTAGTATAGTGGCGGCGTTTAGTGACAGGGTATAAATAAAGTTGGTAAAAAGCCGAATAGACACGAGATCGATGACTGCTAGTTAACAACAGTCCGATGCTCATCACCCCGTACTTAGTGCACGGCTTTTTTTATAAATATGGAGATCGTATTCAGGTCCGCGGCCGCGATGCTAGGCGATGTTAGGCGAGCGTATTGGTGCCGGCGAATGCAGCATTGTTGAGGCTTTGATAAATATCCCCCTAAAGAATGGCTTCACTTGTTTACATTGGCAAAAATGCCTCTATTTCCGCAAAAGTGCAAGAAAACTATTTCAAATTCCTGAGTAGATGGTACCTGAAACCCAGTATTGGACCTACTCAACAGAGGGCCCTGGTGCAAGATTTTTTTGGGGCCCCCCAAAAGTAACAGTAAAAAGTAATAAAATACATTCTGCTCTGTATAATGATTTTGAGGATATATAGATGTACCTGCTACTTGAACTAATAAATGGCTTCCCTGCATTAGGATTGTACACATGCTGCATAAGCCTATGTTTAGACTGACTATTAAGGGCCCCCTCCAGCTCTTGGGCCCTGGTGCCACTGCATCTGCTACACCAATGGTAGTTCCGCCCCTGCTGACACCGTCCTAGTAGACTAAAACTTATCTTCCCTCACTTAAACAAAAATTATTGGAGGGGTTGTGGAGAAGAAGGGACGCTGCTCCACATATAGTGGCAATGCCCAAGATTGAACACCTTTTGGGACGATATCCACACAAAAATTAGCAAAGTTCTGTATGTGCCTCTCTCTCTACAGAACCCAGTGTTTTTATTGCTTAATAGATTCCCGAAGTTGCATGACAAGGCTAAGAGATCTCTCATGCTTATTATGCTAAATAGCGCTAAGAGGCTTATACTCATACACTGGAAATCCCACACACAGCCAAACATACCTGAATGGAAAGCCAGGGTAGCTGAACTTTTGCAGTTGGAGAGATACCATTGCTTTAAGATTGGAAAGATTGAAATTATCAAAGTCTTGCTGCTCCTGTGGGAGACAAGATTTATAATGTGGTCTCCTTGACAACCGGTGTGTCTCTGCTTCAGACTTGATGGGTCTGTTCCTTTTTCCCTTTCTTTTTTGCTGTTATTTGTGTGTGGGTTTTTTTTGTTTTTATTTTTTATTTTCCATGTCCCCTTTTTTTTCTTAAATAGTCTGAGCTTATAGTGTAGCACAGTTAAACAATTAAATTACTACAGCTTTTTTGTAAAATAAAAATATGACCTTTAATTAATTATAGTACAGAATATGTATTCAGGACTCATACATTACTGACAAAAGATAAAAAAAAAACTTTTACAAGCTGCAGTGGACTGTTGTAGGGGCTAGGTTCCCCAGATGATCCCCATCAGAGATAAACTTCTCCCTCCAATCCTGGACACTGATTTCCAGATGATCTACATTCTCCCTCTATTTCTACTTGTACAACTGAATGTTATGCAATACAGTTATTTTTCGGAAATTGGTTTTGTACCTATGATGTTCTCAATATAGCTTGTAACAAAAACAAAAAAATATATAGCCAAACTCATAAGCATACATTTGAATAAAAATTATACAAGATAAATCAGGAACTAAAGCTTCGAGAACTAATTTTAAACAATCATTTGTTTGGAATTAGGTTTCAATACACTTAGAATAAGTTTGACAGTGATAGCATCTTTATTTCTATATTTAATCTTTATTTTCAACTTTGACCTGAACCCTAAAAGTACCGGTAAAATACTAAATGGGTGGCAACCCTAAATTTTATATGTGCAATGTTATTTCTTTGTAGGCCATATTTGAAATTTATAGAGGCATAGAAAGCCTTAAAAAATAGCTGCCACTTAGTGTCCAGTATTTTTGTACCAAATTTACTGTATAGTCTGCTAAATCACTGGACTGTTTGATGTAATAGTGAACACGTGGCAACTCTATTTGCTGCTGGTGTTTTTGTAGATAGCTCCCAACTTTGTCAATTTTGTTTGTTTTTGCTGAGGAGTGGTAATATAATTTTTTGAGCTGTAGTTATGAAGGATTGAATATTTTTTTAGCACCAGGATTTTAATAGAACGTAATGTTAACTACAGGGATATCTATGACTACTAACTTATACTGTAACATTACTAGCTTTATCACTGTGTGAGGGAAACAGAAAACACACTCAAGCCAGACTGGACCGGAGACAAAGAACTGAGACTGGTCACTGTGCTAAAATACGGGGCAGATTGGTAGATAGGCAATTCGTACAGTTCAATAATATAGATAAGGTAAGTGGTCACAGGAAAGAGACAGCTACTGGTCAAGGGAGATGGGTAATAGTATAGACAGACATGTAAGTGCTGAGACTTGTTAATAGGTAGGTAACTCAGGGCACAGAAATGGATCACAAGAAGTAACAGGTATGTACCACAGGGTAGTCTATTTAATAAATTCAAATACTATACAGATATGTTAGATGTTAACAACAAAATGTACAGAATTACTAGAATAGAGCAAAATACTCCCCTCTTAGGTGACCGCAGCCTTCCAACAGTCTCTCCCAAAAGGACTGTGAGTAGAATATGGAATATGTATATAGAGGCGCTGGTCTTGGATCCTTCTGTGTGTTGAAGTGCACACTGAAGAAAGAAACTTGTCTTGTGATTCGCAGGAGTTAACAACAAAATAATGTGCAGTACACTTACTCCGAAAATTTCAGAGTTCAGCTTCTTCATAAGGATCTATATCCCAATTTTCCCATATTGTGCTTTAGTATCTGCAGACAATGGAAATTACACTGCAGGTGATTGTATCTCTTAAAATGATATAAAGTGCAGTATACTCACTCCGAGTAATTCGGAATCCGGCTCTTCAAAAGTGGTCAGTAACTTTGAAATACTTCCAAAAAGGCAGCAGAAATGTAGGTAGGTAAAGTGTAAAACAGCTAGGTGCTAACAATTATACAATACATATGAATACACAGGTACCTCTGTATGAGAAAAGGACAGGAATAGCTGAAAGACTGAAGAAACTAGTTGGTAAGTATCAGTATAAGGTAGGAGTCCTGATTAAGCAGAGGTCTTAAATGCTGCAAGCATACTGGAACTTCAGCAAACTGCAGACAACTGCAACCTCAGGAAGAACAGAATGCATCATTGAAGCTTCTGAGTATATGCAGACACCATAACATATGCAGAAGGACAGAGGCTAAATGCAAGGATAGAACAGGCAGAGGTCAAAGACAGGCTGCAGACAAAGGATAATCCAATATGCAGGCCAAGGTCAAGAGTCCAGCTAAGCAAGCAGAAATCAGGTCAGCACTGGTGACTTAACAGCTCAGCCCCATAGACCAAACAAGGTCAGAGTCTCTTGGATGTTGTGGTAAGGTTTGAATGTAATTAGCAATGTGAGAAAGTGAAGAGATAGCTGTGCAAAACTGCTTACAGCCATAGGAGGGCAGGCAAAATTAACAGATCTGATTGTTAAAAAGGGTCAGTAAAGTCAAAATTAAATGTTGATGATGCCAATAGGGCATGCAATTTTAAACAATTTTCGAATTTATCAACAATTTTCGAATTTATCTCTATTGTCAATTTTGCTTTATCTCTTTGTATCCTTTGTAGAAGAGTAAAACTTGGCAGGCTCATAGCTAGGAGTTCAGGAGGGTGCACGTGGCTAGCACTCTATGGCAGCAGTGTTTGCAACTATGTGTAACGTTGCTATACATATTGTTACAAACACTGCTGCCACATGGCTAAAGACACATGCACACTCCAGAGTTACTCTTTAACAAAGAATATAAAGAGAACTAATAAAAAGTTATAATAGACATAAACTGAAAAGTTGTTTTAAATATCATGCTCTGTCCAATCCATTTAAATGGACAGTAAACACCTTGTAGTTACAAGACATTTCTGTTGTGTTGCTATAGAATAACATAACAACCAAGTCTTTACATTTTTAAAACAAATTAACATCCTTTTTTTTCTGCAATTATTTTTCAATAGCCAAACTCCACCCACTATTTGCCTCGTTTGGAGAAGCAAATCTGGACTCTGGTCAGCAGACAAATAAGCTAGCTATGGTCATAGAGTTATGCATTTATTTGCAGTTGTTATCAGTTAAAGCAAATTAGGGAAATATATGTAAGAAGAAGAAGTCAGCAGGGGGCATTGAAAATTCTTCAGAGCAAAATTACATGAAAATGGGTCAAAATAAATAATGAAAAGATATTACAAAGCAGTTTAATTATGTATAAATAAACATTTCTTTCCTATGACATGGAGAGTCCACAACGTCATTCCAATTACTAGTGGGATATTCAACTCCTTGCCAGCAGGAGGAGGCAAACTGTTAAGTGTAACTTCCCTTACCTATAATCCCCACTCATTCTCTTTGCCTCTGTCAATGGAGGTTGTGCGAAGATGGTGTCTGAAGATATTTAATCCTTTATGGGTACTTTTCCCTGAAAGCAAGGATTAGGGGCTATGCCTTGTCAATGTCAATCTCTTTAGTAAGTGTAATAGGTGCTGTTAGCAGTTAGAAAGCGAGGTTGTCTTTGCTTTATTTCTAAAATTATTGCTACCCCTTCATAGAAAGCCAGGGTTGGTTACTCTGCTCTTTCTTTTTCTTCAGGTCCCTGTCAGCGATCAGAGGTGGCTTTCAAACCTAAAGCTGCTGTGACTGCTCAACAGCAGAAGACCCTGGAGGTTAAGTCCTTTTCATATATATTATACAGGAAGATTTATAGAAGACAGGACTGGAAAATAAGGGACCTAGTGGGACCTGTTACCTCCTGAAGGGGTTCTCATTTATTACTTTATATTTCTGTTCTTCAGTTATATTGCAGCTGAGCAGCTACAAAGGAAAATTTTGCCGCTTCCATAGCAGGGTATTGTTAACCCTGTTTTCATGGTGTGTGAGGATTTCTATTAAGATATTAATTTATTTCTCACTTATCTTCCCTACTCCGGACGTTTTTACGGTCCCTTATAGTGCTCAGAGTGTTTCTGGGCTTATATTCTGGCATATCCCTTTTTTCACGCCTGTTATAGGATTAATTACAGGCCATAACCAAAATTGCCGGGAACGGTAATAGGCCTAATTGCTACAAGGTGCAGGTGTTTTTTGCAGCACACAGTAGCGGTCCTTGGCTGTGGTGCTTGTGTTAATTTGACACTGGTAATGGCTGCATTCACAGCCCTTAGTATAGGCACAGTAATAGTAGGGGCGCTTGTATAGTAGAGTGCCGGTATAAATGACTGCATTTGCGGTCCACAGCTAAGGGACAAGAGCTGTTTGTACTGTAATCCTCATGTGTGTGGGAGTATATGCAGTTATCTCATGTACTGTCTATCGAATGGCAGATAATGAGATATTTTTGGGTTTGGGTAATCTACATAATAGCTGATATTTTTTATGATTACTGGGCTTAGGTTTGGCACAATGGTAGAGTGTCTACCTTAATGTTTATAAATTATCCTGCCTTTCTGCACTTTCATTTTCTAGACTGATTCTCTAGATATTTATTTGTTTTTTTTAATGTAACTAATGACATCTGGTGACAGTTTAATGTATATATTTCTCTTTGTCCTTTTATAATCCTTCTATGTATATCAAAGGATTCAACCTCTAACAAAGCCCAACATTGTAATATGCTAGGCTAGGACGTATATAACTTTTATTTTCTCTTTTCATACAGAGAAATAGTTTTTTGGTGGTTATATATTTATTTATATGTTTTTTCTGACTTCTCAGATCCACCATTGTGGGCAGTTTTCCATCTTAATATGAAGAGAGTCCACGGCTTCATTCCTTACTTGCTTTATTATTTTTTTTGCTGCGATATGTGTGAGATGAAGCTCAGGCAGATGTGGAACATTTAGGTATTACTTTCGTTTTTGAGATAACTGCGCGGCCTGTTATTTTTGGTGCAGGGGCTGTCCTGCATAGCACCCCATGTGACTGGGTGTGGTCTCATTGACTTCCTCTTTCCTGACCGTGCGGTTTACAAGAGAAGCGGTTTCTTTGTGGGGCCTGGGTCATAGGATGTGGTAAGTGCCATAGCCATTGGGGGTATAAAGGTGCCATTTATCTTGTTTTATTGTCCATCTTAAAAGCGCAGGCTATGGAGGACTCTGATGCATTAGAGGGTACTCCCTTTTTTCTTAAATCTAATACCTGTTTTTATTGTCAGGAGGCTACGGTATATCCACCTGCTCAATTATGTTCCACATGCCTCTATAAGGTAGTTATATCTAAATAGACAAAGATGTTTAGTACCACTGAGCCGTCCACCTCTGAGGGGTCTCCATTCCGGGAGGTGCGTTCCCTGCAATCATCTCCTATGCAGCCTCTCATTGCACTGCTAATCCTCCTTTGGGAGGGGCCCTCTTACCGCTAGACTTTTCTGAACAGTTACAAATGGCAGTGTCTGCGGCCTTCAGTGCTTTACCTCGCCCTGCTAAGCGCAAGCAAAAGGTCAAATATTGCTATCCTTCCCAGGAATCATCTACCAATTTGTTGGATTTATCTGATTCTAGATTATCCCCTGATGAAGACGCCTCTGATAGTTCAGAAGAGGCTCTTTCTGGGTTGGAATCTGCTGCCTCTAAACCTCCGGCTGCGGAGGAACCAGACTTTAGATTTAGAATCGAGCACTTACGCTTTCTATTAAAGGAAGTGTTGGCTACGTTAGAGGTTCCGGAACCTAAATTACCCGAGGAACCTTCTATTCCTAAGCTTGACAAGGTTTATGAGGACAGCGTGCTGCCACAGACTTTCCCGGTTCCTATAAAGATGGCAAATATTATTAAAGGGACACTGAACCCAAATTTTTCTTTCGTGATTCAGATAGAGCATGCAATTTTAAACAACTTTCTAATTTACTCCTATTATTAATTTTTCTTCGTTCTTTTGCTTTCTTTATTTGAAAAAGAAGGCATCTAAGCTATTTTTTTGGTTTAGAACCATAGAAAAAGCTTGTTTATTGGTAGGTGTACTTATCCACCAATCAGCAAGAACAACACAGTGTGTTCACCAAAAATGGGCCGGCATCTAAACTTACATTCTTGCATTTCAAATAAAGATACAAGGAGAATGAAAAGAATTTGATAATAGGAGTAAATTAGAAAGTTGCTTTAAATTGCATGCTCTATCTGAATCACAATAGAATTTTTTTTGGTTCAGTGTCCCTTTAAGAATGAATGAGAGAGACTTGGATCTTCTTTTTCCCCTTCTTCTTTTAAGAAATTGTTCCCTGTTCCATACTCTCAATTAGAGTTGTGGGGGTCTGTCCCTAAGGTGGATGGAGCTATGTCCACGCTTGCTAAGCGCACCACTATCCCACTTGAGAATAGTTCCTCATTTAAGGAACCCATGGATAAGAAGCTAGAAACTAGAAAAATGTTTCAGCACATGGGGTACTTGTTTCAGCTTGAGAATAGTTCCTCATTTTATTTATTTTTTAAGGCTTTTATTTGGTTTTAAAATGAAGGGTAACACTTGGGGACACACAGGACCCCTGTTCAAACATACACAAACAATAGTTCCTCATTTAAGGAGCCCATGGATAATAAGCTAGAAACTAGAAAAATGTTTCAGCACATGGGGTACTTGTTTCTGTCTGCAGGTGCAACTCTCTATCGGAGATGATCGAGGTGGAAACTCCCCTTGACGAGATCCAGGAAAGAATTAAGGCTTTGAGGGTAGCTAATTCCTTCATCTGTGATGCAAACATGCAGATTATTTGCCTGAATGCCAAAACATCAGGTTTTTCTGTTCTAGCCCATAGGGTTCTCTGGCTGAAGTCTTGGTCTGCAGACATGATTTCAAAATCTAGATTTCTTTCCCTTCCATTTAAGGGGAAGATTCTTTTCGGTCCAGGCCTGGACTCTATCATATCCACGGTCACTGGGGGCAAGGGTGCCTTTCTACCGCAGGATAAGAAGAATAAACCTAAAGGACAAGGTCCTAATTTTCGTCCCTTTCGTTCGGACAAATCCCAATGCCAGCAGCCCTCCGAGAAGCCTGATTAGTCTAAGGGAACTTGGAAACCATCTCAATCTTGGAATAAATCCAAGCAGAACAAGAAGCCCACCAAAACAAAGTTTGCATGAAGGGGCAGCCCCCTGATCCGGCATTGGATCCTGTTGGGGGCAGGCTATCTCTCTTTGTGGAGGCTTGGTTGGGGGACGTGCAAGACCCTTGGGTTCTAGAGGTCATCGATCAGGGTTAGAGGATAGGTTTCAAATCTCATCCACCCAGGGGCAGATTCCTCTTATTAAACCTGTCTTCAAGACCAGAAAAATGAGAAGCTTTTCTAGGGTGCGTGAGGATTCTCTCCTCCCTGGGAGTATTTGTGCCAGTACCTCTATCAGAGAGAGGTCTAGGGTACTACTCAAACCTTTTTGTGGTCCCAAAGAAGGAGGGTACGTTTTGCCGATTCTAGACCTAAAGTGCCTAAAGTTTCTGGCGGTCCCATCGTTCAAGATGGAGATGATAAGGTCTATTCTGCCCCTAGTTCAAGAGGGACAATTCATGACTACGATAGACTTGAAGGATGCTTACCTACATGTGCCAATACACAAGGATCACTTCAAGTTCTTAAGATTCACTTTTCTGGACCAGCACTTCCAGTTTGTGGATCTTCCTTTTGGTCTGGCTATTGCTCCAAGAGTCTTTAAGAAGGTTTTGGGGGCTCTGCTCACGATGGCGAGGTCCATAGGTATTGCAGTAGCGCCATACTTGGACAACATCCTGGTCCAGGCTCCGTCCTGCCGGCTAGCAGAAGACCATTCAAGAGCTCTTATTCTTCTTCAATCTCATGGATGGAAGATAAACTTAGGAAAGAGTTCTCTGGTTCCCAGTACCAGGGTGGAATTTTTGGGCACGATAATAGATTTAATATCCTTCCAATTGTCTTGCCCTCCAGACCTCCTCAGGGCTATCTGTGGCCCAGTGTATGGAGGTAATTGGGCCCATGGTGTCCAGCATAGATATCATTCCATTCGCCAGGTTCGCCGGGTTCCATCTCAGACCTCTTCAGCTTTGCATGCTGAGGCAATGGAACAGTGACCACTCGGGTCTGTCTAAACAGATTTCTCTGGACAACCGGTCGAGAGAATTGCTCTCTTGATGGCTCTGTCCAGATCGCCTGTCCCAAGGGACGTCCTTCTTGAGACCATCCTGGGAGATTGTGACTACGGGCGCAAGCCTCTCAAGATGGGGAGCTATTTGGGGTGCTAGGAAGGCACAGGGCCGGTGGACTAGAGGGGAATCTCTTCTCCCGATCAACATTTTGGAACTTTGAGCGATCTTCAACGCTCTGAAGGCTTGGCCTCTTCTGGGTTCGTCCCAGTTTATCAGATTCCAAATGGACAGCATTACCTTGGTGACTTACATCAACCATCAGGGGGGAATGAGGAGCTCCCTAGAAATGAGGGAAGTATCTCGGATTCTGGAATGGGCGGAGGCCCATAACTGCTCGATATAGCAATCCACATGCTAGATGTGGACAACTGGGAAGCGGACTTTCTCAGCAGACAATCCTTTCATCCCGGGGAATCCACGGGCAGAGCTGATAGATGTATTAGCAGCCTTGGAGTTTCAAACTAGTTTACATTTTTCCACCGTTACCACTTCTACCTCGGGCAGTGGCCCCATCAAGCAGGAGCAAGCTTCTGTGATTCTAATTGCTCCATCATGGCCGCGAAGGATGTGGTTTGCGGACCTGGTGGGGATGTCCTCATCTCCTCCATGGAGGTTACCTTGTCACAGAGGTCTGCTGGAACAGGTTTCCTTTGTTCATCAGAATCTAGATTCTCTATAGGCTGACTGCATGGAGATTGAACGCTTAGTCCTAGCCAAGAGAGGTTTTTCTGAGAGAGTGATTGATACTCTCATTCAAGCTAGAAAGCCGGTCACTCGTCGCATCTATCATAAGGTGTGGAGGATCTACTTATTCTGGTGTGAAGAGCGTGGATTCCCCTGGCATAAGGTCAGGGTGTCCAGGATTCTTTCCTTTCTCCAAGAGGGTTTGGAGAAGGGACTTGCCGTTAGTTCTTTGAAGGGACAGATTTCTTCTCTATCTGTGTTATTACACAAGAGGCTCACTTCCTGATATACAGTCTTTTGTTCAGGCTAGAATCAGACCTGTGTTTAGACATTCCACTCCTCCTTGGAGTTTAAATCTGGTTCTTAAGGTTTTGCAGAGGGCTCTGTTTGAGCCCATGCATTTAGTTGACATTAAGAAACTGTCTTGAAAGGTTCTTTTTTTCTACTGGCTATTGCTTCGGCACGCAGAGTCTCTGAGATGGCGGCCTTTCAATGTGAGTCTCCTTACCTAGTTTTTCATGCTGACAAGGCAGTTCTTTGCAGTGGGTTGGGTTTTCTCCCTAAGGTTGTGTCTGATCGCATCATCAATCAGGAGATTGTGGTTCCTTCCTTGTGTTCCTCAAAGGAACGATTACTTCATAATCTGGATGTGGTTCGGGCTTTAAAATTCTATCTTCAGGCCATGAACGATTTTAGACAGACTTCGGCATTGTTTGTTGTCTATTCTGGGAAGCGCAGAGGACAGAATGCTTCTTCCACTTCCCTATCATTTTGGTTGAGGAGCATTATTTGCTTAGCATATGAAACAGCGGGACATAAGCCTCCTCAGAGGATTACGGCTCATTCAACTATAGCTGTGGCTTCATCTTGGGCCTTCAAGAATGAGGCCTCTATGGAGCAGATTTGTAGGGCGGCTACCTGGTCCTCCTTACATACTTTTTCAAAGTTTTACAAATTTGATGTTTTTGCTTCGGCTGAAGCAGCTTTTGGGAGAAAGGTTTTGCAGGCTGTGGTTCCCTCAGAATAAGGTCAGCCTCTCTTTTACCTTCCTGTTTTCATTCAGTGTCCTCTAGAGCTTGGGTATATGTTTCCAACAAGTAAGGAATGAATCAGTAGACTCTCCTCATATTAAGATGTAAAACAATTATGTGGGGGCTGAGCCAGCTACTGAACTGGTCGGACGTGTCTTGGTGAAGCTTCCGGCTCCAGGATCCAAAATTAGGGGTCATTCAACAAGTTACAACAACTTTTTGTCCAACATTTGTGTGAAAAGACCCAAGATCTGATATACTTTTTTGAGCTTTGAAGGATCCGGAGAGACTGCACTGAATTCACATTACCGCCCTATCCTTCAGTGAAGATGCGTATTGGGTGGCCATAAACCTAAGACAATACTTTACACTTGATGGATTAAACACATGGTGGCTTGGAACATTCCGTTAAGAATTTGGAAGTAACAATATGCTGAAGAGCACAACTGCCTCACTAACTTTGCAGGGCGGGACCCGCCATTTTGAAAACAATACATTCTACCTGCAGGCCTCTAGCTAGTTATCCAGTCTATGGGAAGCTAAAACCATATCCCTACTCAACGCTTACTATTAAGCGCTTAACATGGAGATTTATTCCTACCTCCTAGAGGAGCTACGATGGTTGCTCGAGAGACATCACGCTGCTTTAGCAGACAAGCTGTATGCAACGCCTGATAGGAGTAGCACTCACCAGTTCCAGCAACCCAATCTAACTGAGCCCACTATGGCCTCGCTTCCATTGAGTCGTAATTCAGTTTGCGTGCACTCGCAAACCGATAAATATGCTGTCGGGAGCAATATCGTTTATCGACTGTTTCCAATGGCGCGTTATACCTCAATATCGGCAGCCGGACTTCGGCTGCCGAAAAGATCTTCGCGTCCCATAGAAAGTAATAGAAGCCGTTAATCTATAAATTATACCAGGTTTCCAATGAAAGCGCAAACCGTTAATACACTGTCGGAGGCTGTCGATACATTGAGAAATATTACACCCAGCTCAACTAGGTGTAAAAGAGGAAAATTGTGCTTTTTGAGACCTATTTTCTATTGAAATTATAAAACTTGCTAATAATGCAAGTGTTTTAATGTAGAAATAAATTGTTATAAGTAATATTTATTGTTGTCTCATGTATAGAAATAGTTGAACTTATATTCTAATAGAAATATCAGTATATATTTAAATATTATAATATATGCAAGAACATATCTACAGAATGCAAACTAGACCTATGCCTAGGGCAGCAATAAATATTACTTATATTTATGAAGTGGTAAATATAATTATATTAGAAAATAGTATTTGATTATTAAAAATATGGATGTGTTTCTTTATTTTTCTTGAGAGGTGATCACCGGTAAGGAGCACGGACGTTAAACGTAAATTCTATAGCGTAAGGTCGTGTTACCTTAGCAACTAATTGATTTTCAAGAAATCCGACATCAGATGGAAGCGTTAACACAACGTTAACTTACAGCTACACGAAAAGAGCGACTGCACGCTATCCGCAAAATATTTCAATGGAAAGCTGGTGCTAAAATGGAGCCGTAAATTACTTTTAGCTGTCGGCCACTTTGGTAGCTTACGGCTCCATTTTTAACGACTCAATGGAAGCGAGGCCTAATTTTGTAGATGGGGGTGGTGGCGCTCTGGGGCCCCAATGCTTACACCCTACCTTTCGAACACCTACAGGGAACATGGAATTTAGTGCTGTGGAAAAGTCAGTGCAACATGAAAAAGTGACTGCTAAAAGAGTAGAGAACGCTTTCAAAAGCTCAGAAAATCTGCCTCAAGCCTGTGTAATCACATCTGAAGCGATCCAATCATATATACCGCGAAGCCGGGAGAATGCTAATTATAACCCACAAAAGATCCCCACCCAGGAATATGATCATAGCTATAGAAACCTAATGGTGCACATCACGCATCCTTCTCCATTTGTATCGAAGCCGCATGTTTTCCTCCAAGCTACAGAGTGCACCCCACTAGCTCCATTGCAATTGCATTTATACTTCTACGCAATCTCCCTACTTTTGAGAAGATGGGACCCCGGTGGCATTCCGGATTACCTTAGAGCTGACATCCAGCCCACCATTACGAACTTTTGTACATATGTATAGTAAACTCATGCCTATTCAGAACACCGCTCATAATGCTTCAATGTCTGAGAATTAAGCCTATTTCTACCACTATACATGTACTCGTAACTTGAAGGTCTGTAGCAGATGTAATTGGTTGTACTTCTATTAACACTGCAACTGTTTTCCTAATATATTGATCATTCTTAAAGCTAAATTTTAATGTTATTTTCCATCTTTAATGTGTTGCATAATGTGAAAAACTCATACCCTGTTGTTATGGCCATCGCTATACCATTTGACATGCTTCTAGTGCAGGCTGGATCTGCATCATTACTATTATTTTGATTTGTACGATCTCCTTACTCATAACATCTTTAATAAACTACACAAACCATGTCAAATCTATGAGAATAGAACGAAAGGCTCCAATATGCAAGGTATAACATCAGTCCAGTATGCAATCAGCTCATTCTCATTCCTATTTTCCCTCCTAGTAATTTATATGCCCATGAGGCTATATACATGGATATATCGCTTTGTAATGTTGAAGCTTGTTTATTCTGAGCTACGATGCAATTATCATTGTTTTTAATGATCATCTGCTATATAGAATACATTCACCTGTAAGCTTGATATGTCCTAACATTTAATATAATTAGCTAGAGCATAGTTTAATCCCCTATGTGAGATACAATAATGCATTTAATCCAGTTAGAGCATGCACATGTGAATTTACATACTTGTGTCTACTTAAGGCTCTTTTAACTAAGTTTTGGATTTAGGCAAATGTTTATTCAACCCATTTTTAACTATTCTCTAGATGACTTTTGTACTCACGAGAAAACGGATATTGATATATCAGTGGTTGACGTTAAAGTTTGTTTATTTGCAATAGTTTACTTTGTATTTAACGAATAGCTGACATACAAATTATCTCTAACTGTGAACCCGATATATACTAACGCTTACCATGACTAGCTGAGACACAGTTCATCACCTTATGTGGGATACAGCAACGAAGCATACACATGCAAAATTGTATATTTAAGTTCACTTAAGGTGCTCCTATTTGATATAGAATCAGTCTGATGATAATTCGGCCTGAATTTATCTATTCTCCGGGTTATTTGTATGCTAGCGTGATACTATATACAGATACAAAATCTTTATAAACCCATTACATATAAGAACTTTTTACTGAAACAGTTAACTTTTCCAGCTACCTAATAATTTTAGCTAGGTTTATTTGAGCCCCTCACTGCTAATCCTGAGCCACAATCTGTATACTTACTATCTTTCTAGAGATTTATAAGATAGGATATTGAGTTAACTCATCTTTTGACTAGAAGTGTATATCTTGACTATACCACAAACTGTCCTAAGATTGATAGGTGGTACAGAGGAGTTTAGTATCTTTCAGTAAATCCTCTCTACTCCAGAATTATAAGGGCACCATTTTTTAGTACCTGCTACCCACCACACTTAAATCACCACCTTCCCCCCCTCATATAACAAGCCTCCTAGATTAGGAGCACTACCTATGTGGTTTCTCTCGTCTATACCGCAACCCTAACTACTCCCTAAGTATTTACTCTTACATAATAACATAGAGGCCTATTTATCAAAGATCTTGCGGACCTGATCCGACAGTGCGGATCAGGTCCACAAGACCTCGCTGAATGCTTCTCCGCATTTAACTCCGCATTTAACATTGCACCAGCAACTCACAAGAACTGCTGGTGCAATGCTGCCCCTTGCTGACTCGCGGCCGGCAGGGAGGTGTCAATCAACCCGATCGTACTCGATCGGGTTGATTTTCGGAGATTCCTGTCCGCCTTATCAGAGCAGATGGACAGGGTCTTTAGACCGCTGCTACATAACTGGTGTTTCTGGCGAGTCTGAAGACTCGCCAGAAATAAGGGCCCACAAGCTCCGTTCGGAGCTTGATAAATGGGCCCCATAGTGTTGACCCTACCTACACTACCTAGCTCAGCAAGACTGATAAGCATCACTTACCAGCTGAGTTTACGATCTTCAAATCCAATAATGCACACTTACATATCTCATCATACCACTCGTTCATAATAAGACATGTTTTGTACCATGCTTTTTGTCTATGAGTGTATCCCTGTTTTTTTTTTGTTTCTTTTCTTTTTTCTTTTTCTCTCTTGTTCATATTGCTCCTTGATGTAATCCTTTAATGCATATGTCCGGTTTCTTTTTGAAACATAATGTTCATGTTCTTTGAAAACTAAGGATTGTTAATACTAATGTACAAACCAAATCAGATATGCCTTGAATATTTGATATGTTACCCTCAATTTGTCTTGTGTATGCATTTACCCCTTCTTCAATAAAAATGATTAAAATAAAAAAAAACATAAATTATGCTTACCTGATAATTTCCTCTGTATGAGAAGAGTCCATGGCCCCCGCCTATTTCTCCGTTGTGTGGACCAAAATTTTTTGTTCTTCGGGCACCATTTATACCCTGATATTTCTCCTACTGTTCCTTGTTCCCTCGGCAGAATGACTGAGGGATGAGGGGAGTGGGGGGTGTCTTTGCCTCCTCCTGGTGGCCAGGTTGTGTATTCCCACAAGTAAGTAATGAAGCCGTGGACTCTCCTCATACATATGAAATGGAAATTATCAGGAAAGCATCATTTATGTTTTTATTACACCGCTAGGTTCTTTTGCAGGGATTTATCTTCTCTGCAGATATCTCAAGATGACTTGTCTGTACAAATACTGTTTATTTCATGCATGGTAGTTTGTAATAATTTTTACAATACTCCATTTTTTTTCGGCACTTTTCTTTCAGAACATGTTTGTTTTGATAGTGTGTTTTCCTTAGTATTTGTCGCCCTCTGATGGTCACTACTAAATTAGAAAATGCAGCTCCTTTTTCTCCTTTTCTGAGGAGTTTATGACGGTTCCCTGTTAGTCACTGTACTACATGGGTGACTATATATATATTTTTTTTTTTACCCTCTTAAGGGCATGATGATCTCCTAAGATACGTGGAGATTTTTCCCAAGCATATTCTGTTAGCTTCTGGGACTCCGTATAATCGACAGCCTCTGTTTTCTACGTTAAGAGTCAGTGATTTGCTATCCCTGTTGAGGATAAATATTCTTTCTGGGATCCCATGGATTGAAAGCTAAAGGCTTACTTAAGAAAGATGTTCCTTTCCAGGGGTTTCAATGTCATCCAATCGCTAGTATTGCTGCGGTTGCGTTATTGGGGCAATGTTTTGTCTGGTAGAGTTTCTGAAGAGACACCTTTAGAAGAGATCCTAGATAGGATCAAGGTTCAAAAACGTGCTGATTCTTTTATCTGTGATGCCAGCAAGCAAGTTAAAGGGATATTTCCTTCCTCAAGCTATGAAGAATTCCCAGATCCTGGGACCAGGGAAAATATCCCTAGGTTACAGGATAGGATTCAAGTCTTGCTTCCCCAGGGGCAGGTTTTTCCTGTCTAGGTTTCCTGCAGTCCAGACAAAGAGAGTGGTCTTCTTACTCTGCGTGAAGGACCTGTCTTCCCTTGGAGTGGTTGTTCCAGTTCCCGTAGAGGAACAGGGTAAAAAATTTTATTCAGATCTCAGGGTTTTGTCCGTAAAATATATCTTTGTGTTTCCTAAAGGAGGGGGAACTTTCCGTCCTAACCCTATAGTGCCTCTAAAAATTCCTCAGGGTTCAGTCCTTTCAAGATGGAAAATGTTCGTTCCATTCTTTCCTGGGTTCAGGACGGTCATTTCATGAAGACCATAGACCTGAAGGACTCTTATCTTCATGTTCATCTCCATTTTCTGAGGTTTGCTTTTCTGGACAAGCATTTCCAGTTTGTTGCACTTCCGTTTGGTCTTGCCACAATTCCCAGAATATTCTCATAGGTTCTGGGGGCTCTTTTGGCAGTTGTCCGATCCCAGGGAATTGCTGTGGCGCCATACCTAGATGACTTTTTGGTTCAGGGGCCACCTTTCATCTAACAAAATCTCATACAGAGATGTTGTTGTCTTTTCTACGTCCCTACAGATGGAAAGTGAATCAGGAAAAGTGTTTCCTTGTTCCAGCTACGAGGGTGTGTTTCTTACGGACAATCATAGTTTCCCTGTCTATGAATATTTTCCTGACAGATGTCAGGAAATCCGAACTTGTTCATTGTGCCTACCTCTCCAGTCTGCTATTGTCTCCTATCTGCCATCTACATTCCAGGAATGGACAATTGGGAGGCAGAATTTCTGAGGATTCAGATTTTTCATCCCGGGGAGCAGGCTCTCCATCCAGAAGTGTTCTCCTGGATAGCCCTCAGGTGAGGAGTTCCGTCAGAATGCCAGGCTTCCATAGTACGGGTCTAGGTCAAGAGATCCTCAGGCCACCCTGATAGATACTCTGGTGGTTTGTCGGGATTTTGGTCTAGCATACCTGTTTCCGCCGTTTGCTCTCTTTCTACGAGTCATTGCACGTATCAAGTGAGAGAGAGCGCCTGTGATTCTAATAGCTCCTGCCTGGCCTCACAGGATCTGGTTTGCGGATCTGGTAACGATGTCATCTCTCCCTCCTGGAGGTTACCTCTGAGGAAGGACCTTTTAATTCAGGGTCCATTCCTCCATCCAAATCTAGATTCTCTGAAGCTGACTACTTGGAGATTGAATGCCTAGTTTTGTCTAGACATGGTTTTCAGAAGCAGTCATTGATACTATGCTTCAGGCTCGTAAACCTGTTACTCGTTGAATTTACCATAAGATATGGCGTAAATACCTTTTTTGGTGTGAAGCTAAAGGTTTCTCCTGGTGTTGGGTGAGATTTCCCAGACTTTTATCTTTTCTTCAGGATGGCCTGAAGAAAGGTTTGTTAGTCAGTACTTTGAAAGGTCAGAGTTCTGCACTGTCTATCCTTTTGCTCAAATGTCTGGTAAATTTACCAGATGTTCAAGCTTTTGTTCAGGCCCTGGTCAGAATCAGGCCTGTGTTTAAACCTGTTGCTCCTCCTTGGAGCCTTAACCTAGTTCTTTAAGTTTTGCAGCAGGCTCCGTTTGAGCCGATGCATGTTGTTAATATCAAATTGTTATCTTGCAAAGTTTTTGTTTCTCCTTGCTATTTCTTCCGCTTGCAGAGTTTCTGAGCTTTCAGCTCTGCAGTGTGATTCCCAGTGCCTTATTTTTCATGCAGATAAGACAGTCCTTCGTACTAAATAGGGGTTTCTCCCTAAGATGATCGAAACAATGATCAGGAAATTGTTGTTCCTTTGTCCTAATCCTTCTCATAAGGAACATTTTGTGCGTGTTCTAAAATTTTACCTACAAGCTACTAAAGATTTTCGGGAATCTTCTGCCCTGTTTGTTGATTTCTCTGGAAATCGTAAGGGTCAGAAGGCCTCTTCTACTTCACTTTCCCTCTGGTTAAGGAGTATGATTCGTTTGGCTTATGAGACTGCTGGGCAGCAGCCTTCTGAGAGAATTACGGCTTATTCCATTAGGGCTGTCTCCTCTTCTGGAGCTTTCAAAAATGAAGCTTCTGTGGACATGGTCCTCTTTGCATAATTTTTCCAAATTCTACAAATTTGATACTTTTGCCTCGGCTGGGGCTTCCTTTGGGAGAAAGGTTCATCAAGCGATGGTGCCTTCTGTTTAGGTCTTCCTGCCTTTTTCTCCCTCCCTGTTCGTACCCTGTCCTCTAGCTTGAGTATTGGTTCCCACTAGTAATTGGAATGACGTTGTGGACTCTCCATATCATAGGAAAGAAAAATAAATTTATGCTTACCTGATAAATTTCTTTTTTTCCGGACATGGAGAGTACACGACCCTGCCCTCTTTTTATTTATAATTCTGCAGTTATTTTGAGTACACCTCAGGCTCTATACCCTTGTGTTTCTTCTTTTTCCATTTTCCTTCGGCTGAATGACTGGGGATTATGGGTAAGGGAAGTTACACTTAACAGCTTTGCTGGGGTGCTGGCCAGGAGTTGAATATCCCACTAGTAATTGGAATAACGTCGTGACTCTCCATGTCCGGAAAGAAAGACATTTATCAGGTAAGCATACATTTTACTTTATATACAAATCTCATGGTGTTTACTGTCCCTTTGTAAAACAATTACAAAATAAAAAAATAATTACAATATGTTCATAGTTAAACTGATAAAATCTGCATATGTATTTATTTTATACATTATAATGATATAAGTGCTATTGAGAGGGTAGAGAATGGACATAGCTCTATTTAGGTATTATGTTTTGCTATACTACACATCTGAATCACACTGAGCATTTATAGAGTTAGACTCATAAATATTTGGACAGTGATGCACTTTTCAGAGTTTATAATGTGATATAATGTCTTTGAAGTGCAGAATTTCTGCTTTAATTCAAGGTGTTTAACAAAAATATCCTATGAACTGCTAAAGGGACATGAAACCACAAATGTTTCTTTCATGATTCATATAGAGCATACAGTTTTAAACAATTTACTTCTACTATCAAATTTTCTTTGTTCTCTTGGTATCTTTTATTTAAATGCTGGGAGGTATATTCAGGAGCGTGCACGTATCTGGGGCACTATATGGCTGCTGTTTTGCAAGACTCTTATCAGTGTGCAAGAGCACTAGATGGCAGCACTATTTCCTGTCATGTTGCACTCCAGACACAGTCAGTAACTCTTTGACAAATAATAACACGGGAACAGAGCAAAGTTGATAATAGAAGTAAATTAGAAATGTTTTTTTTTATTGTATGCTCTGTCTGAATCACAATAGAAATGTTTAGGGCTTCATATTCCTTTAAGAATTACAAAATTTTCTTCATAAACGGGGAGAGTCAACAGCTGTATTCATTACTTTTGGGAAGTCAAAACCTGGCCACCAGGAGGAGGCAAAGACACCCCAGCCAAAGGCTTAAATACCTCCCCCACTTTCCTCATCCCCCAGTCATTCTTTCGTCACAGGATGTTGGCAGAGAAGTGTTGGAAAATTTCGGTTTAGTCTCTTATTGAGGGTAGTACTCTTCGGAATGGGACTGAAGTTTTAAGTAGTCCTGTCAGCCTCTCAGTGAGAGCATGGATAAAAGTTAGAGTCTGGAGATTAACAGCTCCATAAGCAATCAGCGTTGATGAGTTTCGCTGCCTGCTTTCTTCTCTCAAGTCCATGTCAGAAGCAATGCTACTATCTGTCACACTTGAAAGGCTTTGTTTCTGTTCCACGGCGTAGATTCCGGTAAGATTGTTTCATTTTACTTTCAATATGGAAATGTAATGTAATGAAGAAGACAGGGTCTCAGTGGGACTCCTTTTATCTTATGGAATCAAGGGTTAATATCTCCAGAGGGGGGTTATTGAACAGGGGGGGGACTTTTATCATGTTTGTTATGTGATTCTGTCTGCTAATGTATAGTAATACTTGGGCTTGTGGCTTTTTCAAAACATACCAACCTTTTTTTGCAGGCTGCGCTGTCTTTGCGGACTGGCGCTCTTTTTCTTGGACTGTACGGTGCACCTTGTGACCGGGTGTGGTCACGATTCTGTTCTCCATTTCCGTATTCCTGACCGTGTGGCGACAGAGAGAGTCTGTTTCTCTAGAGTCTGGGTCATAGGAGGTGGTGAGTGCCCCAGCCATTGGGGGTGTAAGGTGCCGTTTATTTTTTGTCCATATTTACAATCTCCAAGTTATGGAGGATTCTGATTTTTCGGAGACAGATGTCTCTGATTCAGATTCTACTTCTTGCGAAGAATATGAAATGGCCCCGGTGATCCATGCCCATCAGTTATGTTCCGAATGCCACTTTAGAGTGCTCTATTCTCCGGAATCGGGGAACTTAGAGTCCGCTGAGTCATCCGCCCCTGAGGATGCCTTATCCCGCGTGGCGCGCGCCCATGAACATTCTTTTGCTACGCAAGCAGGTGTCCCAAATGCCGTTTATCTTTCTCTGGGAGGCGGCTTGTTTCTTCCAGAAGTTACGGCACGGTTCCGCATGGCCATGTCGATGGCATTGGCGCATTTACATCTTCCAGGAAGATATTGTCCGTGTTCTGTTAACCAGGGCTCGTCAGGCATGGGATCGTCTGGTTAATTTCAGCCCTCTGGGGAAGCGGTTTCCGCTGAGGCTTCAGGGGTCCAAACTTCGGGGCCAGGGTCATCAGTTCCCCCTGGCGGAGGTAAGTCTTGCCTTTCATTATAGACTGGCATGTCTTCGTGTCCTGTTGAGTCATGTTTTGGCAGTGCTGGAGGATCCCAGTCTTAATGGGTTGGTGGATCCTCGGTCTTCCATTCCAGACGGCAAGCAGGGTTAGACTAATGGGGATGAATTAATCTCCTTGTCGTCTCCTTTGTTTTTGAGTATCTTCTTCCAGTTCTGAGCTTTGGAAGAATTGGATCTCTGACTGGCTGGTCCTGTTAGTGTGTCCGTTCTTCTTGGGCGTTAACCTGCGGGTGTTGCCCTCTTTTATTTTGATCCGGTTAGGATGTATTTTATTTAATTTTGAAAGCTCATGTCTGTTATAATTTTTTCTTTTGTAAACTTTTTCTTCTCTGAAATTTGATACTAGCGATTTTGTGGTCGCATTGGCGCTTCTGCGGAAGTTATATGAAAAGTTAGGACATTGTTACCGTTTGTCTGTTTAATTTGTCTATCCCTTCTAGGGTTGCGACTTTCTGTAGCCTTGGACAGTTCTTGGGTGCTCTATGTATCAAGCTGGTATTGGTTGGGTACTAGTTTTCTGTCCCTTAGGGTCTATATCAGACACATGGTGCCCGTTATACCTGGCTGGTCCGTTTGGGGTGCCGAGTGGCTTATTTTGTTTTGAGTATCGTTTTCTTTTTTTTCATTACAAGTTATAGGTGGCCTTTTTGTTCCTAGATGTCAGGCTGGTCCTCGTTTCCTTTGGGGGCATCAGAGGGATTGTGCTTAGTCCTAATTGTCCTATCCATGCTTAGCTGGTGGGGTTTCAGAGGTTCGGATCCTGTTAAGATGTACTCTGTAGGCTCCTGGGTTCTTTTGGTTCAGGCGATAAAGTTTTTCTCCTTCCCATAATGGGTTGGAGGTTCAGAGGATTCCATGGAAATCCGTGATGCTGGTGGAGTTTACTCGTCTCCTCCTTTGAGGCTTCCTTTTGGATTGTCCTCTTGGACTCTATTGTCCTTGACGATGGTACCTCTTCCTTCAGGTCAAGGCTGATTGTGCCTTTTGTCCCCTTTGCTTGGGGCTGGCCTTCTGGTCATCGGTTTCAGGAAGTTAGGGCCTTTTGGCTTTTTCTACTTCTGGGATCTCGTCTGCTCCCATATTTTTGGAGTTCTGCAGATTATGTTGTCTCCTTTTTTCCAAAGTTTGCCCCTGCTTAGGCGTTTTGGGTTTCATCCTCCATGGGTTAGAATGCTCGTTCATTCGTAAATTCCTCGAGCTGTAGGTGCTTCTGGGAAATTGATCCTGAGTGGATCTTGGAGACTATTGTTCTCTTCATAATCCAGATTTTCATGGTTTGAGCGCTGTTCTCTTATACATTTATCTTGGTCTTTGGACTTAGTGGGTGTTGTCCCTAGAGCCTTTAGGGGTCAACCAGAGTAGCTGTGTGGCTTTCATCATTGCCTAGCACCCTTTAGGTTGGGAATTTGAATCCCGCTGTGGTCTTTAAAGCACTCTGTGTCTGGGATACTTACGTAAGAATTTATTGTCCAAGGTGCCTTGGATATGACTGTGATGCATCGCCTTTGGTGCAAGGTCTGCTCCGGATGGTGTAACCTGGTGGTTCCTCAGGGGTTATTAGTTTGTTTAAAGCTGGCTTCGGGTTCCGAGTGTCTGGGCTTTTTTTCTGTTCCTTGTCTTTGAATGGAAATTTTGGGGTTCTGTATCCAGATCCCTTAGGGCTGGTTAGGGATGGCCCAGTTTCCCGGTTCCGCAACATCTTCTGTTCCTATGGGCGGATTTTTCTCTCTCTTATCGGAGAATTGGACATTTCTGCTGGGCCGGTTGTAGTGGCCGGATGGTTCATTCATTCAGTACTCAACCTTTTGAGTCCTTCTACAGCTTTTCACTCCATACCTGTGTGCGGATGAGCTGTTCTGTTTTTGTTTCCCCTCCCTTTGGGGTGGACTTGGCATTCCGCAGTAGCTGCCTGGTGCTTGGAGGTCCTTTTTCTTCCTCTGTTCAGAGGGGTTGTCCCCCCTGCCTTGCGTGCAGGATATCAGGTGAAGGGCTGGATTTTTTGTGACATGCAATTGCTGTAGTTTCAGTAGAGGGTCTCCTTTTGGGAGTGTCCTTAGTCATCGGGAAGGAAGCTGCGACTGGGTTCTGGAACCCGAGCTTTTTTTGGGGGGGCTGGATCACCTCCTTTTTCCTTCCTGAAGGTCTTGGTGCTTCAGGGAATTTTTAATTCCTTTGTCTTTTCGAACATTGCCAGTCGCTTTGGTACTGGATCCATTGCCCGGAGTGAGGGTCAGGGATCTGTCTGATCTGTTGATCTTTGACCACGTATCATAGATAGATCTTGTGAGCCTTCCTTAGGTGGGAGGTTTCACGGTGTATCCCTTCTCAGCAGGTAGTTTTTCTCTGCTGGTTCTGGGTACTATCCTTCCTTTCCTGCTTTTCTTGGGAAAGTGTTGTTCTGCACTACTTTGGAGTTTTTCCTTTCTGAAGACGATCCTGTGCAGTTTACTAGCTTGGTTAGCTAGAGTTGATGACTTGTGTTCGCTTTGATCACACCTTACAGCAGGAAGCCTAGGGATTTCAAAGGAGCATATTCAGATATTCTGATGCTGTGGTTTTGTGGCAAACCGGGGACGGTTTGTCTATCCTGGGTGCGAGTTAGCACTCTGCGTGGGGCTCTACCTTTCTCTCTTTAGTTTTTCAGGGCTTTACTTTGGTTCCTTAGAATCCATGCAGATAGGGGTCTGGGATTTTCCTCCCTTGCTCTGCTAGGTTGGTAGGGTCTTTTGTCGGTTTTGCCATGTTTCATCCTTGTTTACTCTCTTGGAGTTAACCTTGTTTTTTTTCTTTATTGCCGTAGTACTTTTGTGTTTCTGGGGGTCATTTTGGACTCTCTTATCTGAGTACTTCTTCTTCCCTTAAGGGAGATGTGGATGTTTCCCTTCCTTCTGGTTGGGGTGAGTTTATTCGCGGGCTGAGAGCCTGCAGGACTTTGTCTCCTCTGAGGTTTTTGGGCTCGGTCAAGTTTAGTGATTCTGAGCGGTCTCTAGCAAGGGCCTTGCTGGATCTAACTGTTGGGCAGTTTCTTGTGCCTTTTCCTTTTTGTCCCTTCTGCTTCTAGTGAAGCTTTTTTTTTTTTGTCCGGAGTTTGGGTGTTTTCAGGCTATGGTGCCCTCAGAATGGGCCGCCTTTTGTACCCGCCCGTTTTGCATTCAGTGTTCTCTGGAGCTTGGGTATTGTTTTCCCAAAAGTAATGAATGCAGCTGTGGACTCTCCCCGTTTATGAAGAAAAACTTAAATTATGCTTAAAGGAAAACAATATACAGAGGTGCAAGATGGAAAAAAACACACAATATTCTGTACAAATGAACTAAGAACTGATACTCTCCTTTAGGTCAGACCGCAGCCTTCTTGCAGTCTCTCCCTTGTGACTGTCTATAGATAGATAGTAGTAGTAGATGGCGCTGGTCTATTGAGTGATTTTCTCTAGTAAGTGAAGAGAAAAAAGGCTTGATGCATATATTGAAGCCAATTAATATGGGTGCAGTATACTCACTCCATAAGATGAATCTTTACAGCTGAAAGGGAACGTAGCGTCAGATGGCAAGAGTCCACAGGTTCCTGGAGTCAAATACTGAATTTTCAGGTTTATCCAAAAGTGGACTATAAATGAATAGAGACCCAAATGACAAAAGTATCCAGTGTATAATTGAAAATATTTTAGTAACTTACTCCATAAATAAGGAGATTCCAGCTCAGCACAGCAAAACAAGATCTTGACAATCTTTCAACAATGGATAAAAGGTTTTATTTGCTCAACGCGTTTCAACGTATTACACATCTTTATCAAGAGCATACATTAAAACAAGTAAAACAGGTAAGTAAAACCAAGTATTGAGTGTGTTTGCTGTGGCTACTGGGCTGGTTTATATACAGGTGAACAATTAGTTCCAATTTCCTGTTGAGCACACGAAATTGGACTCACAAAAACTTCATAAAATGTTTAATACTATATATATGCATCAATAGTAAACTATTCCTGAAAATAAAAAGAAAATATATTTTAAAGAAGATCGTTAAAAAACCATCAAAGTTTAAAAATAGAGGCTTAGTTTAGCATTGATACGTTATTTAACCAATCAAAACACTTCTTGGATATTTGGACCAATGAACAGACAGTAGTATAAAGTCCTCAATCGAGTAGTCCGTTGTGTAACAGTTCCTTTTCAGGTCCGATCTGTGGTCATGTGCTTTTCTTGTCCAATCAGAGGACGGCTGTAATCCAAGGGTGAAAGCATCAATCCGGAAGAGTCAAAGTTCTGTGTACTAATAGAGGGAGTGTCCCGAATGACATCAGACATACATCTCAGCCAATAAAACAAGATAAATAATTCTGAAACAAAAGCAGGAAAAAAGTGACCAGTATTTGCTCTTCAGAATGAATCTGAAACATTTGTGACACGCTACATTCACATTTCAAAAAGGGATCCGTACGGCACATTCATATTACAAAAAGGGGGTTCAATATTCTATTAAACTGTCATGATATTATTACATCTCATGTGCCTTTTCCTTTTTGTCCCTTCTGTTTCTAGTGAAGATTTTTTTTTTGTCCGGAGTTTGGGTGTTTTCAGGCTATGGTGCCCTCAGAATAGGCCGCCTTTTGTACCCGCCCGTTTTGCATTCAGTGTCCTCTGGAGCTTGGGTATTGTTTTCCCAAAAGTAATGAATGCAGCTGTGGACTCTCCCCGTTTATGAAGAAAAACTTAAATTATGCTTACCTGATAATTTTCTTTTCTTCAGACGGGGAGAGTCCACAGCTCCCCGCCCACGTTTTTTATATGTGGCATGTGGTTTTTGTTCTTCTAGCACCTTTTTCACCCTGATATTTCTCTTACTGTTCCTTGTTCGCTCGGCAGAATGACTGGGGGATGAGGGTGTCTTTGCCTCCTCCTGGTGGCCAGGTTCTGAATTCCCAAAAGTAATGAATGCAGCTGTGGACTCTCCCCGTCTGAAGAAAAGAAAATGATCAGGTAAGCATAATTTAAGTTTTTTCATATATAGTCCCTCCCCCATTAAAGTCATCATAATTGGAATTTCTACATCTGCTAACAACCGCAATGGAGAACTTGTTCTTTATACTGTATGCTGACATCCCCAAACCTGCATCTAGATCTTAACAAAGTACAGAGTTTACATTATCGGACTGAATGAACGCATCAGTCTTTCTGGGCTTGTTTTTGACTTATTTAACTTATTTCTCTGGGCTATATAGCCCTATTCGTTACACAGCATTGTTTAGCCATTACCCCCCCTATTTTATATGGATGGTGTTTGATGTGTGTTTTATGTTTTTATTTTAGCTACTCGTGGTTATGTATCATTAACTATATTAAATCTTATATAAATTAAATTATTTATAAATTCATTTATTTATTTATTTTGAGTGAATATATATATTTTTTAGAAACTTCGTAGTTTTTTTTTATCTGTGTACCTGCTTTTTAGCGCAGCATTTGTATATGTTTATTATGTTATTGTAGGACTTGCTTTCATAGTGTTTTTCCATCTTTGATGCTTGCTGGTACTTTAGTAGAGATAAAGAGTAAATATATTTGTTATTCATATTGCAGGTGCCAGCCATACTAAAGTCCAACTCTAGACAAATTGACTCCACCCCCAGACAGCCCAGTCTTCAGACCCTGAAATGGGAGTAGAGAATGTGATATTTGCAGGTCATGTTTTCTCTTTAACCCACATATGGGTTACATGATCTTGTAGGTGAAGAGCATCAGTTTTAACCCCTTAGTGACTAGAGCACTTTTCAATTTTCTGACCGTTTGGGACCAGGGCTATTTTTACATTTCTGCAGTGTTTGTGTTTAGCTGTAATTTTCCTCTTACTCATTTACTGTACCCACACATATTATATAGCGTTTTTCTCGCCATTAAATGGACTTTCTAAAGATACCATTATTTTCATCATATCTTATAATTTACTATAAAAAAAATTAAATATGTTGAAAAAATGGAAAAAAACACACTTTTTCTAACTTTGACCCCCAAAATCTGTTACACGTCTACAACCACCAAAAAACACCCCATGCTAAATAGTTTCTAAATTTTGTCCTGAGTTTGAATTTTAGTAGACAACCCAAAGTATTGATCTAGGCCCATTTTGGTATATTTCATGCCACCATTTCACCGCCAAATGCGATCAAATAAAAAAAATGTTCACTTTTTCACTAACTTTTTCACAAACTTTACAAAGTTTCTCACTGAAATGATTTACAAACAGCTTGTGCAATTATGGCACAAATTGTTGTAAATGCTTCTCTGGGATCCCCTTTGTTTAGAAATAGCAGACATATATGGCTTTGGCGTTGCTTTTTGGTAATTAGAAGGCTGCTAAATGTCGCCATGCACCACACTTGTATTATGCCCAGCAGTTAAGGGGTTAATTAGGTAGCTTGTAGGGTTCATTTTAGCTTTAGTGTAGTAAACAACCCAAAGTATTGATCTAGGCCCATTTTGATATATTTCATGTCACCATTTCACTGCCAAATGCGATCAAATAAAAAAAATAGTTAACTTTTTCACTAACTTTAGGTTTCTTACTGAAATTATTTACAAACAGCTTGTGCAATTATGGCACAAATGGTTGCAAATGCTTCTCTGGGATCCCCTTTGTTCAGAAATAGCAGACATATATGGCTTTGGCGTTTCTTTTTGGTAATTATAAGGCCGCTAAATGCCGCTGCGCACCACACTTGTATTATGCCCAGCAGTTAAAGGGACAGTATACACTCATTTTCATATAACTGCATGTAATAGACACTACTATAAAGAATAAGATGCACAGATACTGATATAAAAATCCAGTATAAAATGGTTTAAAAACGTACTTAGAAGCTTTCAGTTTAGCTCTGTTAAAAAGGCAGTTGGAAAGCCCACTGCAAGTGGGAAATAAGACACTCCCCCCTCCCCCTTCTTTTGCATATGAAAAGACCCTTTACACAAACAGGAGCAAACTGGAGAAGGTAGCTGACGGTATTCAAATAAAACTTTGGGGCTTGGTTAGGAGTCTGAAAATCAGAGCAATGTTCTTTAAAAATAAGCAAAACTATACATTTTTGTAAAAAAAAACTATATGGGCTTTATAAATAGATCATCTACAAAAGATTTATGCAAAGAAAAAATGAGTGTATAATGGCCCTTTAAGGGGTTAATTAGGTAGCTTGTAGGGTTCATTTTAGCTTTAGTGTAGAGTAGAGATCAGCCTCCCACCTGAAACACATCTCACCCCTGATCCCTCCCTCCCTGACCCCCCTCAAACAGCTCTCTTCCCTCCCCAACCTCACAATTGTCACTGCCATCTTAAGTACTGGCAGAAAGTCTGCCAGTACTAAAATAAAAAGCATTTTTTTAATTTTATTTTTAATTTTTATAGTGTTGGATCCCCCTTAGCCCCCAACCTCCATGACCCCCCCCCCCCCCATACAGCTCTCTAAACCTCCCCCATCTATCTATTTGCTGCCATCTTGTGTACTGGCTGCTGTCTGCCAATAACCAGTTAGCCCAAAAATATTTTATATATTGTTATTATTGTAAGTACAAAAGGTCATAACATATCTCTCCCATGCATTTACAGGTATCTCCTTGGATCACAGTGTTATCCGCTGGTGCTGTATAAGTACCGCTGAGCTTCAGAAGTGTGAAGACTGGGCTCTAAGTGTCAGGTCAGATCCATTGGTCTGTGTCCAAGCAATATCTTTATCTGACTGCATTGAGATGATCAAGGTAATGGTCACTGTACAAACATCCTAGAGTGGCAGTACGTGAATAGAAAACATAGAAGGAAAAAAATAACACAAACAATTCATGAACAAGAACAATGTGCTGTACAACTACTAAGGCAGCAACAAGAGCAGAGAAGGTTTTATAGCAGAGTTGGCCAACTTGAAGGGGATATTTTATCCCAAATGGAAAATGTACCTCAGTGCATTTCAGTTTTTAAAAGAAGCATTTTTGCAATACACATGTACCAGCAAACATACTTCTAGTAAAAGGTCTAGGTGTTTTCAGGGAGAGCTTTTACTGTACATGTACACATGACACATATCTAGATATGATCCATGCACCAGCAATTTAAACATTGCCACTGGCTCTCTGGGTAAACACACTGCTTAAAATGCTGGTGCATGGTGCATATCTGGCGTCACTAGGGGGGTGCGGGCCACACCTGGGTGACACCCTCCAGGGAGTGACACCACTAAAAAACAATTTTTTTTTTTTTAAATTTTATTGAAATTCCAAGAAATACAATGTAGAGATGCATAGATTTTTTTTATTAGAGGGGCCAGCATTTGTGAACATTAGTGGGACTGGGGAAGTTGTAGATACTTAATTTTTTTTGCCCCTTCAGCCAGCGCTGCAATTTCCACAAATATTTTTCTCAGCTGCTTTTGCTTGTTTGTACTTTGCTGCTCCCCTGCCCAATTTCACTATGAATGTTGTGGGCATGCCATGGGGCTTGCGAAGTTGCGCTGCTAGCCTAAACCTGCCTGCCTCTCTGTGCTCACTGCTCAGTGACATGTGGAGCAGTGGTGTCACTCACTGCTGTGCTGTCTCTCTAAACGGGAACTGGGAAATTGTGAGCGGGATGCCTGGCACCTGACCGCATGACTGTCTGACACTGTCTTTAAAGTGAAGGAGCCTCGTATGATGCCCACCAGACCGGTACGGCTACAGTACACTAAGTGCACACTGAAGAGGTAGGAGGGCAGGCGGGGGTCTGGGGGTGGGCAGAGTGTAGAGGTGATTGGCCATAAGAAGCGGTAGGCACGCGGCCAGGGGCTGTGCACTGACAGATTTAGAACAGAGTCAGAGAGCAGAATTTTCATAGTTTGCGCGCCTAAACCTTTTCTTTAGTGATTTATTTTAGAGTGCTCTGTTTATCTTTCATTTGATGCTCTGCTGAGCCAGGGAGCAGCTCTAGGCATGAGCGTTATAATTAATGCAGTGCAGTTTATATATTTTGTATGTGTGTGTCTGAGTTTTTGTGTGTGCATGTCTGACTTTTTTTGTGTGCGTGTCTGACTTTTTTGTGTGTGTGTGTCTGAGTGTTTTTGTGTGTGTGTCTGAGTGTTTTTGTGTGTGTGTGTGTGTGTGTGTGTGTCTCAGTGTGTGTGTGTGTGTGTGTCTCAGTGTTTTTGTGTGTGTGTGTCTGAGTGTTTTTGTGTTTGTGTGTGTGCCTGAGTGTTTTTGTGTGTGTGTGTGTCAGAGTGTTTTTGTGTGTGTGTCCGAGTGTTTTTCTGTGTGTTTTTTGTGTGTGTGTCTGAGTGTGTTTCCGAGTGTTTGAGTGTGCATCTGAGTGTGTTTATAAGTGTGTCTGTGTGTTTGTATGTGTGTGTGCCTGTGTTTTTGTGTGTGTCCGCTTTCTTGGAGGGGTGGCACCATAACTTACCGCACCGGGTGACACCAACCCTAGTGACGCCACTGCATATCTTGATATCCTTTAATGTGTACTTGCACAGTAAAATTTCTCAGTGATACAGAGTTTACTAGAAGCATTTTTGTTTTTGCAAGTGTAATTGAAGCAATTTTTTGTTTTAAATTGAAGTGTGCACTCATGTGCATTTTAAGTTTGGCTGGAGTGCCCCTTTAGCTTGCGCCTTTACTTAACAGTATAATTTTTCCTGTCCACTTTGGTTGGTATCATTTATATAATTGTGCAGCCTTTCCCCCCCAAACACTCAGCATATAGTCTTCAGAAATGAGCTATTAGCTGATAATTATCAGTTGATAAGTAATATTTATTATTACTCTGCTCATTGATGCTTAAAGGGACAAAAGTGACTCAAAACTGAATTACCCATAAAAGCCCAGATAACAAGTGGAGCGCACCTTCTGAAATTGCAAGTCCATGGTAAAAAAGAATTACTAGAGAATACACCTTTTGTAGTCACTGGATAGCGTGGCCACGATAAACATCATTCAAATTACAACACATAACAGCACTATAAAAAGTTAGCTTGACTAGAGATCTGGTAGGAATAATAAAAGTATATAATAACATATGTATAATATAATAAAGTATTTCACTCATATTTCTAATTATTAAAAATATGTTTTTCATTTAAATAACATTTTAAAAAGTATTTAACAGGGATATGGCATATGACAAAGTGTTGGATTCGGAAGGTCTCAAAGGTGTATATTTATGTATGTGTGTGTGTGTATATATATATGTGTACATGCGTGTGTATGTATATATGTGTGTACATATATATATATATATATATATATATATATATATATATATATATATTGATGTTGAGAGTGTGGTATAACCCAGCAAAAACCACACCCTTAGGGGGCGCCTCCAAACACAAAATGACAAAAAATAGTAGTGTGAAAGGAAAAAGAGAAAATAGATATACAACTCTATAAGCACAATATCTACCAAACAATGTCCATAGGAGATATGTGGAAAACAAGTTCCAATGTACAATAGTCCAAAAAAGTGTGGCAGCTCTCGGTTGTAGGATGGTCTTCCTATGATGTTAGATAACTGAAAAAAGAAAAAACAGAGGCGCTGACATGGCCTAGTAATGCAAAGATAAGTGGCCCCAATAAACACAAATCCAGATGTATACTCACAAGAGCAGCGCACCCTGTGGTGCTATTGATGCAGGCCGGAGCCTCACAGTCGTCCAGCTCACTGTGGGATTGAAGTGGATACCCAGAAGATGTCCCTGAGGGGATTTATAGTAGATATCCTATGTGGACACAAAGTATATGCACATAGCCCAGTATTGTTAAGACAGAGAGACAAGTAAGTAAAGGATAAACTTACAAGATCCAATGCACCTCCAGGTGCATTAACAGCAGGCTGGGACCTAACAGTCGCCCAGCAGACTGGAAAACTCCCAGCAGGTCCTGGTCTTCCTCAGGTGGCTAATAGCAGCACAGCCCAATTATGTAATTACAAATAATACACCAAAGGGCAAGCAAGTGTATTATAATGTATAAAACTTTAATAAAAAGCAACGCGTTTCTCAGCTGACTAAGAGCTGTTTCCTCAGGCTAAAAAATATATTTCATAATGAAAATACACTTGCTATTTAACAGGATATGCATAATGAGAACACAATCTGATAGGTGCAACAATTAAGACAATTCATTAGTCACAACTGTGTATAATTAGTTGGTATGGTAACCTTTGTAAACAATCCATTCACTGCAGTCTTCAAAAACATATAAGCAGACAAAAGTTTTCCCATTTAAATGCACATAAATATTCAGAGATGACATAAATAAATAACATTTGGTAGTTGTGCAGAGCCCCACTACCAGTGCTATTCTGAGAGTAAATCAAACAAATATTTTTGTACATGATAAAGGTAAATATATACATAGGAGTGAATATATAAAAATAATTACAAGTATAAATACACAAGACCAAAGTGTGATGTAACATGTGTATTTATACTTGTAATTATTTTGATATATTCACTCCTATGTATATATTTACCTTTATCATGTACAAAAAAAAATTTGTTTGATTTGCTCTCAGAATAGCACTGGTAGTGGGGCTCTGCACAACTACCAAATGTTATTTATTTATGTCATCTCTGAATAATTATGTGCATTTAAATGGGAAAACTTTTGTCTGCTTATATGTTTTTGAAGACTGCAGTGAATGGATTGTTTACAAAGGTTACCATACCAACTAATTATACACAATTGTGACTAATGAATTGTCTTAATTGTTGCACCTATCAGATTGTGTTCTCATTATGCATATCCTGTTAAATAGCAAGTGTATTTTCATTATGAAATATATTTTTTAGCCTGAGGAAACAGCTCTTTGTCAGCTGAGAAACGCGTCGCTTTTTATTAAAGTTTTATACATTATAATACACTTGCTTGCCCTTTGGTGTATTTTTTGTGAGTACATAATTGGGCTGTGCTGCTATTAGCCACCTGAGAAAGACCAGGACCTGCTGGGAGTTTTCCAGTCTGCTGGGCGACTGTTAGGTCCCAGCCTGCTGTTAATGCACCTGGAGGTGCATTGGATCTTGTAAGTGTATCCTTTACTTACTTGTCTCTCTGTCTTAACAATACTGGGCTATGTGCATATACTTTGTGTCCACATAGGATATCTACTATCAATCCCCTCAGGGACATCTTCTGGGTATCCACTTCAATCCCACAGTGAGCTGGACGACTGCGAGGCTCCGGCCTGCATAAATAGCACCACAGGGTGTGCTGCTCTTGTGAGTATACATCTGGATTTGTGTTTATTGGAGCCACTTATCTTTGCATTACTAGGCCATGTCGGCGCCTCTGTTTTTTCTTTTTTCAGTTTTATATATATATATATATATATATATATATATACTCACCTTTAAAACGTGTGTGGACAGGTATTGTAAGTACTGAGGTCAGCCACTTACCTAACTGAGTGAATTTTTAAAAAATCTTAATTGACACAATATGCACAATTTGCAATAAGGGGAGATTACAACAACATAGCATGAGTAGGGATATAATGAAAAACTAAATATACCACGATCTCATGGTGGGAGCATATATGTGGATTGTATATACAGATTCTGTAGCTCATTTTTTTACAAATGTATCTTTGTTAAAGCGTAACGAGGCTGACGCTGTGTCATTAGATGCCACTCACGCATACATGGCAGGGCAGTGTGGTCTGCAGCCTGCTGCGGTGGAGTACTGGGGTAAGTCAGCTGATACTCCCTGTATACACAGTTGTATATGCACATGCATGTATAGAGCTACTATACATATCAGATTGAATTCCTTTCCTCTATGTCCTGCCAGGTGATATGTCTAACTGCCCTGCAGATCCACATGAGAAGAAGGCTCGTGCCACAGACACAGGTAAGATCTTGATGTTTGCACTGCATCTCCCATATCCTGCTAAACTTCAGCTATTTATCTCTGCAAGCTTTTGTCATTTACACTTTTGCAGATTTTCCTTTCCTTTATGCTCTTGCTGTGGCCAAGAAGACTATGAGAGCTGTGACCCTCACTGGCATGCGTGGACGACGCTCCTGTCATGGAAATATATATAGCACTGCGGGGTGGCTGCTGCTCTCCAAATATACGGTCCGGGCACCAAACAACCAAACGTGGGACTGTGACATCAATTCAGGTAGCACCACAGTATGTGCAGAGTTATTGTGACCTTACTGGGACTACAAGGGAGGTAAAAGTACAAAAAGGAAATGTTCCAATGTTTTAGAATTTTTTACTGCCCTGTTGCTTACATATAGAGGCCTATTTATCAAGCCGTCAACCGCAAATACGCTGGAATTCCGCAGCGTAATTGTGGAGAGCTTGATTCGCCTTAGTTATCAAAACCTACAGACCGGCAAAAGTAGAAATTTGTGACGTTACATACGATCTGCCGGTCTCAGTCCGACACAGATCGATGCTTAAGTCACTACAGATGTTCCGAATGCAAATTCGGCACTATCTGACTACTTTTGCTAGTTATCAAACTGCTAACAGGTACGCTCGCTACTATTCCGGCCTAGCATACCTGGTTTTCAATCCTCCGCCCTGGAGGCGGCGGATGCCATAGGAATCAATGGGAGTCTGAAAGCAGCGAAAGCTCATGTTCGCTGCTGTCCGATATCCCATTAATTTCTATGGAAGAATAAAAGTTAAGTTTACACCTAACACCCTAACATATACCCCGAGTCTAAACACCCCTAATCTGCCGCCGCGACACCACCACCTACATTATACTTATTAACCCCTAATCTGCCGCCGACACTGCCGACACCTACATTATACTTATTAACCCCTAATCTGCCGCCCGACACCGCCGACACCTACATTATACTTATTAACACCTATTCTGCCGTCCCGACACCGCCGCCACCTACATTATACATATTAACACCTATTCTGCCGTCCCGACACCTCCACTTAAATAAAAGTTATTAACCCATATCCCGCCACTCCCGCACCCCACTGCAACTAAATAAATGTATTAACCGCCAGCCCCCCACATCGCCATAAACTAAATTTAACTATTAACCCCTAAACCTAACAACCTGCTAACTTTATATGAAATATTAACTCATCCCTATCTTAAAATAAATTTAAACTTACCTTTAGAATTACATTAAACTATATTAAATTAATAATTAATCTACCCTAACTTTTATACTAAAATTACATTAAACTACAAATTAAATTATATATTTAAACACCTAACCCTACTCAAATAATTTAAATCTACACTAAAAAATTACTAAGTTACAAAAAACTAACAACTAAGTTACAAAAAATAACAAACACTAAGTTACACAAAAAATAGACACTAAATTACAAAAAATAAAAAAGAAATTATCAAAGATTTAAACTAATTACACCTAATCTAAGGGCCCTATGAAAATAAAAAAGCCCCCCAAAATAAAAAAAAACCCTAACCTGCAATAAACTACAAATAGCCCTTAAAAGGGCCTTTTGCAGGGCATTGCCCCAAAGAAATCAGCTCTTTTATTTGTAAATAAAAAATACAAACACCTCCCGAACAGTAAAACCCACCACCCACACAACCAACCCCCCAAATAAAAACCTAATCTAAGAAACCTAAGCTCCCCATTGCCCTGAAAAGGGCATTTGGATGGGCATTGCCCTTAAAATAGCATTTAGCTCTAATGCAGCCCAAAACCTAATCTAAAACTAAAAGCCACCCAATAAACCCTTAAAAAATCCTAACACTAACCCCAGAAGATTCACTTACAGTTTTGAAGATCCGACATCCATCCTCCAAGAAGCCGGCAGAAGTCTTCCTCCAAGCCCGCAGAAGTCTTCATCCAGACAGCATCTTCTATCTTCATCCATCCAGCGCGGAGCGGCTCCATCTTCAAGACATCCGATGCGGAGCATCCTCTTAGTTCGACGTCTTCTTCCCGAATGAAGGTTCCTTTAAATGACGTCATCCAAGATGGCGTCCCTTAGATTCCGATTGGCTGATAGAATTCTATCAGCCAATCGGAATTAAGGTTGAAAAAATCCTATTGGCTGTTGCAATCAGCCAATAGGATTGAGCTTTCATCCTATTGGCTGATCCAATCAGCCAATAGAATGAGAGCTCAATCCTATTGGCTGATTGCATTAGCCAATAGGATGAAAGCTCAATCCTGTTGGCTGATTTCAACAACCAATAGGATTTTTTCAACCTTAATTCCGATTGGCTGATAGAATTCTATCAGCCAATCGGAATCTAAGGGACGCCATCTTGGATGACGTCATTTAAAGGAACCTTCATTCGGGAAGAAGACGTCGAACGAAGAGGATGCTCCGTGTCGGATGTCTTGAAGATGGAGCCACTCCGAGCCGGATGGATAAAGATAGAAGATGCCGTCTGGATGAAGACTTCTGCGGGCTTGGAAGAAGACTTTGGCCGCTTGGATGAAGACTTCTCCCGGCTTCTTGGAGGATGGATGTCGGATCTTCAAAACTTTAAGTGAATCTTCTGGGGTTAGTGTTAGGATTTTTTAAAGGTTTATTTGGTGGGTTTTAGTTTTAGATTAGGTTTTGGGCTGCAATAGAGCTAAATGCCCTTTTAAGGGCAATGTCCATCCAAATGCCCTTTTCAGGGAAATGGGGAGCTTAGTATTTTTTAGATTAGGTTTTTATTTGGTGGCTTGGTTGTGTGGGTGGTGGGTTTTACTGTTGGGGGGGTGTTTGTATTTTTTATTTACAGGTAAAAGAGCTGATTTCTTTGGGGTAATGCCCGAAAAAGGCCCTTTTAAGGGCTATTAGTAGTTTATTGTAGGTTAGGTTTTTTTTTTATTTTGGGGGGCTTTTTTATTTTCATAGGGCCCTTAGATTAGGTGTAATTAGTTTAAATCTTTGATAATTTCTTTTTTATTTTTTGCAACTTAGGGGTTGATCCGATAAAAATCGTCGCCCGCAAAAGTTGGCGACGCCAATATTTGCGCGGGTTTGGTATCACATATACGGCGTAACCTAGAAGTTACGCGCGTATATTTCTGCCGTCGCCCGTAGTTTTTTGGGCCATAGGCAGGTATACCAAACCAGCGCAGTTTGGTATCCAATATACAGCGTAAGGACTTACGTGGCGAAAATGGAGAAATCTTACTCCATTTTCACCTCGCCACAAAAAGCAGCCGTAAGAAGCCTTACGCTGAGTATTGGAGCCCCGTAACTAGCTGCTAAATAAACCTAACACCTAACGCATGCGCAATGTCTATCTCCCTGTCAACCGTGATCCCCCGCCACAATCCCTAATAAAGTATTTAACCCCTAAACCGCCGCTCACGGACCCCACCGCCATCTACATAAACTAACCCCCTACTGTGAGCCCCTAAAACCGCCACCATCTAACTGATCTATCCCCTAATGTGAACCCCTTACACCGCCGCCATCTACCTTATCTATCCCCTAATCTGACCCCTTACACCGCCGCCACCTATATAAAAAATATTAACCCCTAATCTAATCCCCCTATACCGCCGCCAGCTATATTAATATTATTAACCCCTAATCTAATCCCCCTAAAATAATTATCTCTATTACCAGCCCTTAAAAGGGCCTTTTGCAGGGCTTTGCCCCAAAGTAAACAGCTCTTTTGCCCTATATTAATAGTATTAACCCCTAATGTAAGCCCCTTACACTGCCGCCATCTATATTAAAATTATTAACCCCTAATTTAATCTACCTACCCCGCCACCAGCTATATTATCTATATTAACCCTAAGTATATTATAGTTAATATAGTTATTACATTATATATATTAACTATATTAACCCTAATTATATTAGGGTTAATATAGTTAATATAGTTACTATAGTATTTATATAAACTATATTAACTCTATCTAACCCTAACACCCCTAACTAAATTCTTATTAAATAAATCTAATTCATATTATAAACTAAAATATTCCTATTTAAATCTAAATACTTACCTATAAAATAAACTCTTAGGCCTAGATTTGGAGTTTGGCGTTAGCCGTGAAAACCAGCGTTAGAGGCTCCTAACGCTGGTTTTAGGCTACCGCCGGTATTTGGAGTCACTCAAAATAGGGTCTAACGCTCACTTTTCAGCCGCGACTTTTCCATACCGCAGATCCCCTTACGTCAATTGCGTATCCTATCTTTTCAATGGGATTTCTCTAACTCCGGTATTTAGAGTCGTTTCTGAAGTGAGCGTTAGACATCTAACGACAAAACTCCAGCCGCAGGAAAAAAGTCAGTAGTTAAGAGCTTTCTGGGCTAACGCCGGTTTATAAAGCTCTTAACTACTGTGCTCTAAAGTACACTAACACCCATAAACTACCTATGTACCCCTAAACCGAGGTCCCCCCACATCGCCGACACTCGAAAAAAATTTTTTAACCCCTAATCTGCCGACCGCCACCTACGTTATCCTTATGTACCCCTAATCTGCTGCCCCTAACACCGCCGACCCCTGTATTATATTTATTAACCCCTAATCTGCCCCCCTCAACGTCGCCTCCACCTGCCTACACTTATTAACCCCTAATCTGCCGACCGCAAAGCGCCGCCACCTACGTTATCCTTATGTACCCCTAATCTGCTGCCCCTAACACCGCCGACCCCTATATTATATTTATTAACCCCTAATCTGCCCCCCACAACGTCGCCTCCACCTGCCTACACTTATTAACCCCTAATCTGCCGACCGGACCTGAGCGCTACTATAATAAAGTTATTAACCCCTAATCCGCCTCACTAACCCTATCATAAATAGTATTAACCCCTAATCTGCCCTCCCTAACATCGCCGACACCTAACTTCAATTATTAACCCCTAATCTGCCGACCGAATCTCGCCGCTATTCTAATAAATGTATTAACCCCTAAAGCTAAGTCTAACCCTAACACTAACACCCCCCTAAGTTAAATATAATTTAAATCTAACGAAATTAATTAACTCTTATTATATAAATTATTCCTATTTAAAGCTAAATACTTACCTGTAAAATAAATCCTAATATAGCTACAATATAAATTATAATTATATTATAGCTATTTTAGGATTAATATTTATTTTACAGGTAACTTTGTATTTATTTTAACCAGGTACAATAGCTATTAAATAGTTAAGAACTATTTAATAGCTAAAATAGTTAAAATAATTACAAATTTACCTGTAAAAGAAATCCTAACCTAAGTTACAAATAAACCTAACACTAGACTATCAATAAATTAATTAAATAAACTACCTACAATTACCTACAATTAACCTAACACTACACTATCAATAAATTAATTAAATACAATTGCTACAAATAAATACAATTAAATAAACTAGCTAAAGTACAAAAAAATAAAAAAAGAACTAAGTTACAAAAAATAAAAAAATATTTACAAACATAAGAAAAATATTACAACAATTTTAAACTAATTACACCTACTCTAAGCCCCCTAATAAAATAACAAAGCCCCCCAAAATAAAAAAATGCCCTACCCTATTCTAAATTACTAAAGTTCAAAGCTCTTTTACCTTACCAGCCCTGAACTGGCATGCCCCAAGAAATTCAGCTCTTTTGCCTGTAAAAAAAAACATACAATACCCCCCCCCCCCCAACATTACAACCCACCACCCACATACCCCTAATCTAACCCAAACCCCCCTTAAATAAACCTAACACTAAGCCCCTGAAGATCATCCTACCTTGTCTTCACCATACCAGGTTCACCGATCGGTCCAGAAGAGCTCCTCCGATGTCCTGATCCAAGCCCAAGCGGGGGGCTGAAGAGGTCCATGATCCGGCTGAAGTCTTCATCCAAGCGGGCCAGAAGAGGTCTTCCATCCGATTGAAGTCTTCATCCAAGCGGCATCCATCCGGAGCGAAGCGGCAGCATCCTGAAGACCTCCACCGCGGAACATCCATTCTGGCCTACGACTGAACGACGAATGACGGTTCCTTTAAATGACGTCATCCAAGATGGCGTCCCTCGAATTCCGATTGGCTGATAGGATTCTATCAGCCAATCGGAATTAAGGTAGGAATATTCTGATTGGCTGATGGAATCAGCCAATCAGAATCAAGTTCAATCCGATTGGCTGATCCAATCAGCCAATCAGATTGAGCTTGCATTCTATTGGCTGATCGGAACAGCCAATAGAATGCGAGCTCAATCTGATTGGCTGATCGGCGTTAGTTTTTCGGGTCGTTACCGACAAAACTCCAAATCTAGGCCTAAGATAGCTACAATGTAATTAATAATTACATTGTAGCTATGTTAGGGTTTATATTTATTTTACAGGTAAATTGTTAATTATTTTAACTAGGTATAATAGCTATTAAATAGTTATTAACTATTTAATAGCTACCTAGTTAAAATAATTACCCAATTACCTGTAAAATAAATCCTAACCTAAATTACAAATACACCTACACTATTAAATAAACTACAAATATCTATCTAAAAATACAATTAAATAAACTAAACTAAATTACAAAAACAAACAAACACTACAAAAAATAAAAAAAAGATTACAAGATTTTTAAGCTAATTACACCTATTCTAAGCCCCCTAATAAAATAATAAAGCCCCCCAAAATAATAAAAATTCCCTACCCTATTCTAAATTAAAAAAAGTTCAAAGCTCTTTTACCTTACCAGCCCTTAAAAGGGCCATTAGCGGGGCATGCCCCAAAGAAAACTGCTCTTTTGCCTGAAAAAAAACCACAATACCACCCCCCAACATTACAACCCACATACCCCTAATCTAGGGGTTAATAACTTTATTTTGTTGCGGTGGGCTCCGTGAGCGGCGGGATAGGGGTTAATTTGAATGGATTTCCAGCCTCCAGGTTAAATTTTTAAAAGACCTTTATTTCTTTATCACAGGGTCCATAAAACAAACAACAACGTTTCAAACCACACACTGGTTCTTAGTGGAGGCTGGAAATCCATTCATTGCAACATTGTATTGGGACTTGGCTGGTCCTGCTCCTTGCCACAGGACAACTACATACAGGTGCTGTCTCCCATACTGTTTATTGAAGGGATAGGGGTTAATAACATAATAAAGGTGGCGGCGGTGTAGGGGGCGGCAGATTAGGGGTTAAGAACATAATGTAGGGGGCGGCGGTGTAGGAGGCGGCAGATTAAGGGTTAAGAACATAATGTAGGTGGCGGCAGGCTCCGGGATAGGGGTCAATAACTTTATTAGAGTGGCGGTGGGCTCCGGGAGCAGCGGGATAGGGGTTAATAACTTTAGTTGCGGCGGGGTCGGGGAGCGGCGGGATAGGGGTTAAACATTTTAGTATAATGGCGGTGTTTAGTGACAGTATACAAATAAAGCTGTGAAAAAGCCGAATAGCAGCGAGATCAATGACTGTTAGTTAACAACAGTCCGCTGCTCATCGCCCCGTACTTGGTGCGCAGCTTTTTGACAGCTTTTTTGTTAAATATTGAGAGCGTATTCAGGTCCGCGGCAGCGATGTTAGGCGAGCGTATTGGTGCCGTCGAATGCAGCACAGTTGACGGCTTGATAAGTAGGCCTCATAGTCATGTTTAGCCTCTGCAGTGGGGCAAAATGCATTGTTAAAGTCAAATCCAGAGCAGCAATGCACTACTGGAACCTAGATAAATGCACCTGATGAGCCAATGACAAGAGGCATATGTGTATAAACACCAATCACCAGTTAGCTTCCCATTGCACATTGCGGCTACTAAGCCTACCTAGGTATGCTGTTCAACAAAAGTCTTAAAATGGCATGCTCTATTTCAACCATGAAAGTTTAATTTAGACTTGTATGTCCTTTCTTTTAACATAAATACAGCATCATAATGGTGTAAATTCAATAAACTCAAATGTTATGTTGAAGTTCTGTTTGAGAACCTTTCTGTGTAGACAGTGGACCAGCCGCTGGAAGTCATCAAATTCTTTTTTTTTTTTTAGAAAAACTAAGGCGCCATAGGTTACATAACTTTTTGGAAACATTACAAATTGGAAACATTGAACATAAACCTAAAGCAGAATTAACTTTTAATGATCTAAAAAAAAAAAATCATACAGAACCATTTTCTCAGTTAAGAGACACTGTGAATATACAGCAACTTCTATCAAGCACTATTAACAAGATAATACTTATAGCTATAACAGAGCAGCCCGCTTATACTTTTTTTATCCCATAAGATCATATATAATTTTACTGCCTTTGAACCATTGGAGAATTCATTTATACAGTGGATTAATGTGCTAAAATGAGAATATAATTTGCCGTTGTGGACACACCATAGTTTTAGGATGTATGTGGGAATGCAGGTTCCAAGGCCTGTCTGGATATGTGAATGTGCTTTCTATCGGCTAGATTTAGAGTTCTGCGGCCAAAGGGGTGCGTTAGCTACGCATGCTTTTTTCCCCCCGCACCTTTTAAATACCGCTGGTATTTAGAGTTCACAGAATGGCTGCGTTAGGCTCCAAAAAAGGAGCGTAGAGCATATTTACTGCCACTGCAACTCTAAATACCAGCGTTGCTTACGGACGCGGCCAGCTTAAAAAACGTGCTCATGCACGATTCCCCCATAGAAAACAATGGGGCAGTTTGAGCTGAAAAAAAACCTAACACCTGCATAAAAGCAACGTTCAGCTCCTAACGCAGCCCCATTGTTTACTATGGGGAAACACTTCCTATGTCTGCACCTAACACCCTAACATGTACCCCGAGTCTAAACACCCCTAACCTTACACTTATTAACCCCTAATCTGCCGCCCCCGCTATCGCTGACACCTGCATATTTTTTTAACCCCTAATCTGCCGCTCCGTATACCGCCGCAACCTACATTATACCTATGTACCCCTAATCTGCTGCCCCTAACACCGCCGACCCCTATATTATATGTATTAACCCCTAATCTGGCCCCCACAACGTCGCCGCCAGCTACCTACAATAATTAACCCCTAATCTGCCGATCGGATCTCACCGCTAGTCTAATAAATGGATTAACCCCTAAAGCTAAATCTAACCCTAACACTAACACCCCCCTAAGTTAAATATAATTTAAATCTAACGAAATAAATTAACTCTTATTATATAAATTATTCCTATTTAAAGCTAAATACTTACCTGTAAAATAAACCCTAATAAATATAAATTATAATTATATTGTAGCTATTTTAGGATTAATATTTATTTTACAGGCAACTTTGTAATTATTTTAAACAGGTACAATAGCTATTAAATAGTTAATAACTATTTAATAGCTACCTAGTTAAAACAATTACAAAATTACCTGTAAAATAAATCCTAACCTAAGTTACAATTAAGCCTAACACTACACTATCAATAAATAAATTAAATTAAATACCTACAATTACCTACAATTAAACCTAACACTACACTATCAATAAATTAATTAAATACAATACCTACAAATAACTACAATTAAATAAACTAACTAAAGTACAAAAAATAAAAAAGAACTAAGTTACAAAATATAAAAAAATATTTACAAACATTAAAAAAAATTACAATAATTTTAAACTAATTACACCTACTCTAAGCCCCCTAATAAAATAACAAAGACCCCCAAAATAAAAAAAATGCCCTACCCTATTCTAAAATTAAAAGTTCAAAGCTCTTTTACCTTACCAGCCCTGAAAAGGGCCATTTGCGGGGCATGCCCCAAATAATTCAGCTCTTTTGCCTGTAAAAAAGAAACATACAATAACCCCCCCAACATTACAACCCACCACCCACATACCCCTAATCTAACCCTAACCCCCCTTAAATAAACCTAACACTAAGCCCCTGAAGATCTTCCTACCTTATCTTCACCATGCCAGGTTCACCGATCCGTCCTCCGAAGTGTTGATCCAAGCCCAAGCGGGGGCTGGCGATCCATAATCCGGCTGAAGTCTTCTATCAAGCCGCGGCTGAAGAGGTCCAGAAGAGGCTCCAAAGTCTTCATCCTATACGGGAAGAAGAGGAGATCCGGACCGGCAACCATCTTGATCCAAGCGGCATCTTCTATCTTCATTCCGATGACGAACGGCTCCATCTTGAAGACCTTCTTCATCTTCTTCTTCCAACGTCCAACTGAAGAATGAAGGTTCCTTTAAGGGACGTCATCCAAGATGGCGTCCCTCGAATTCCGATTGGCTGATAGGATTCTATCAGCCAATCGGAATTAAGGTATGAAAATTCTGATTGGCTGATGGAATCAGCCAATCAGATTCAAGTTCAATCCGATTGGCTGATTGGATCAGCCAATCAGTTTGAGCTCGCATTCTATTGGCTGATCGGAACAGCCAATAGAATGCGAGCTCAATCTGAATGGCTGATTGGATCAGCCAATCGGATTGAACTTGAATCTGATTGGCTGATTCCATCAGCCAATCAGAATTTTCATACCTTAATTCCGATTGGCTGATAGAATCCTATCAGCCAATCGGAATTCGAGGGACGCCATCTTGGATGACGTCCCTTAAAGGAACCGTCATTCTTCAGTTGGACGTTGAACGAAGAGGATGGATCCGCACCGGAGGTCTTCAAGATCAGCCGCTCGTCATCCGATGGAACAACATAGAAGATGCTCCTTGGATGAAGATGTTTGCCGGTCCGGATGTCCTCTTCTGCCCGGATAAGATGAAGATTTCTTCCCGAAGATGGACTTCTTCATTTGCTGCTTGGATCCAGACTTCAGCCGGAGGATGGACGTCACTCTTCAGCCACTGCTTGGGCTTGGATGAAGATTTCGGAGGCTCTTCTGGACAGATCGGGACCCGGTGTGGTGAAGACAAGGTAGGGAGATCTTCAGAGGCTTAGTGTTAGGTTTATTTAAGGGGGGTTTGGGTTAGATTAGGGGTATGTGGGTGGTGGGTTGTAATGTTGGGGGGGTATTGTATTTTTTTTTTACAGGCAAAAGAGCTGAATTCTTTGGGGCGTGCCCCGCAAAGGGCCCTTTTCAGGGCTGGTAAGGTAAAAGAGCTTTGAACTTTTTTTAATTTAGAATAGGGTAGGGCATTTTTTTATTTTGGGGGGCTTTGTTATTTTATTAGGGGACTTAGAGTAGGTGTAATTAGTTTAAAATTGTTGTAATATTTTTCTAATGTTTGTAAATATTTTTTTAGTTTTTGTAACTTAGTTCTTTTTTATTTTTTGTACTTTAGTTAGTTTATTTAATTGTATTTAATTATAGGTATTGTATTTAATTAATTTATTGATAGTGTAGTGTTAGGTTTAATTGTAGATAATTGTAGGTAGTTTATTTAATTTATTTATTGATAGTGTAGTGTTAGGTTTAATTGTAACTTAGGTTAGGATTTATTTTACAGGTAATTTGTAATTATTTTAACTAGGTAACTATTAAATAGTTATTAACTATTTAATAGCTATTGTACCTGGTTAAAATAAATACAAAGTTGCCTGTAAAATAAATATTAATCCTAATATAGCTACAATATAATTATAATTTATATTGTAGCTATATTAGGGTTTATTTTACAGGTAAGTATTTAGCTTTAAATAGGAATAATTTATTTAATAAGAGTTAATTTATTTCGTTAGATTTAAATTATATTTAACTTAGGGGGGTGTTAGGGTTAAGGTTAGACTTAGCTTTAGGGGTTAATAAATGTATTATAGTAGCGGTGAGCTCTGTTCAGCAGATTAGGGGTTAATACTTGAAGTTAGGTGTTGGCGATGTTAGGGAGGGCAGATTAGGGGTTAATACTATTTATTATAGGGTTATTGAGGCGGGAGTGAGGCGGATTAGGGGTTAATAACTTTATTATAGTAGCGGTGCGGTCCGCTCGGCAGATTAGGGGTTAATAAGTGTAGGTAGGTGGCAGCGACGTTGGGGGGGGGGCAGATTAGGGGTTAATAAATATAATATAGGTGTTGGCGGTATTAGGGGCAGCAGATTAGGGGTACATAGGGATAATTTAGCTGGGGGCGGTGTACGGAGCGGCAGATTAGGGGTTGTGGGGGGACCTCGGTTTAGGGGTACATAGGTAGTTTATGGGTGTTAGTGTACTTTAGAGCACAGTAGTTAAGAGCTTTATAAACCGGCGTTAGCCCAGAAAGCTCTTAACTACTGACTTTTTTCTGCGGCTGGAGTTTTGTCGTTAGATTTCTAACGCTCACTTCAGCCACGACTCTAAATACCGGCGTTAGAAAGATCCCATTGAAAAGATAGGATACGCAAATGGCGTAGGGGGATCTGCGGTATGGAAAAGTTGCGGCTGTAAAGTGAGCGTTAGACCCTTTCCTGACTGACTCCAAATACCAGAGGGCGGTAAAAACCAGCGTTAGGACCCTCTAACGCTGGTTTTGACGGCTACCGCCCAACTCTAAATCTAGCCGTAAGAATTGAGTTACTGTGCAAAGCTTCTCAAAAAGGTCACCCACCTCAATTTAACTTGAGATACTACAAATCTAGTGTATCATGAAAGTGGATAAAATAGGCAAAGAATCATGAATGGAAATAAATAACTGAACTTTATTTCTCTCTTAACCAGCACAGATCCTTCCTTTTATGTAGACAAAGTCATTTCCTAAACAATCACTAATTATATATACACTTTTGTTTTTTTAGCATGTGAAAGTTTTTGTATTCAGCATTCATTTTCTAAACTAATGCCAAATATGACCACAAGCAACGGCATTCGGTTATTTTCGTCCCCAGGTTTAGTTTTGCATGAAACAAACAAAGATCCAGATTTGCACAGACCTTTGTCTGTTGCACTGTTATACAAATAAAACCGGTACTGCGCCTATATTCGCCATTTGTTTGCACATTTGCACATACCTAGTTTTTTTTTATAAATTTTATATTTGATTTCTCATTTCTGCTTATGATCATTTGTTCAGATCTCCCATTTTAAGAGGTTTTATGTAACCATATTGTATATCAATATTTAAGCACAGCATTGCAAAATATCTGCATATAACATGTTAAAAGTCTTTAAAACTGTATTGTTTTGTATTCCTAAGACATACACTTTTAAAAGCCAGTAGAGAATGTTTATATTATCTTATTTGCTGTGGGAAGTTAGTGACAGATATACACTGATCAAAGAATCACCGTGTAGCATGTTGCAGGGTTTGATTTATGCATTCAGCAGAATGCACTCAGGGACAGTGAAAGAACCACAATAAAATAATTAATAAAAGTACATGGAAAAGGTTTTTTATTTTTTGACAAAAAGAACAGTTGCAAAATAACTAGTCTAACTGAGATCATACTAATGTGGCCAATGAAAATGTATGCGGAGACTGAGAATTCAGGGATCAATCAAATCTGTCATAGTACTTGTATTGAATCCAGTGATCTCCAATTCGACCTGGAAAAACTTAGACACCCAGGTGACATCTGAGAAGAATGGAGGATTAGAATTCAGTAGTGATTAGAAGCTTGATGAATTATTGGAACAAAGATAAAAGAGATGTTATTGATGAATGTGGAAACAACATGGGTGGAAGAGTGTCAGTTAGAAACCAGGAGGAGTTTTAGATGATACCTTTACAAAGTTAGGATAATCAGAATGTTACACATAAAACTTATATTTTACAAGTTTAAAGCAAAATGTATAAATAAAATATGATAAAGAATGAGCAATAGGGGTGGGGTAAAATAAAATGATCTAAAGATGGAATCTACTCACAACCCATAGCCTTTAGAATATCTTATAAGAATCAGATTTTAAAAAGGCTTTACAAGCAGAAGAGCTTAACTGAATTGGCAGGGAAACTAAGGTCCAATTCAGCTTTATTCATGTTCCATATAACCTGCCTAATAATAGGGGTTGAAGTACCAGGAGATTTGGAAGGAAAATTGAAAAAGGACACCTTACAACAAAACCGATTTTTAATTGAAATCAATAGCCTTAATAGCTAAAACATAAAGAAAGGACAGAAGACACAAAGGCGTGGCTAACAGGGCTGTTATTTAAGTGATAAATGTTTTTTTGCTAGGACGATGTCTGATAAGAGAGGGGAACAAATCTATATCCCTTTCTAAGCACCTGTTATTTGAGTCAAGCAGAAACATGATTTATGGGTTCCTGGAGCTCAAACATCTTGCATGAAGATATTAGATCCTTTTCATATGCCTTTAAGAAAATAGGGATCCCTTAAATTGGTACTAGACAGTGTCCTTTTAAGAACTAACTAGACCAGAAAAATATTCAGCATTGATTGAGTTTTTGGATATATTTCTGTCCAGACATTAATGGATGAATTATTTTATACTGGTGGAAATATTTTTTGATGTGTTCCTCTCAACAAATTGGTATATTGGACAACTGAGATACAGGAGATAAGAAACAGGACTGGAATTTACAAAACTCTTTACCACAATTTCCAAGCAATTGAGACGATATGTCTTCTCCTACTGTGAACATTTGACTCTGGAGAAAGAGAGTCCACATCTCACTCCCCAACTAGAACAAATGGCATCTGATTCTATGGCCCCAATTTATCAAAGGTCTTGCGGACCTGATCCGACACTGCTGATCAGGTCCGCAAGACCTCGCTAAATGCGGAGAGCAATACGCTCTCCGCATTTAACATTGCACCAGCAGCTCACAAGAGCTGCTGGTGCAACGCCGCCCCCTGCTGACTTGCGGCCAATCGGCCACCAGCAGGGAGGTGTCAATCAACCCGATCGTATTCGATTGGGTTGATTTCCGGCGATTCCTGTCCGCCTGCTCAAAGCAGGTGGACAGGGTTATGGAGCAGCGGTCTTTAGACTGCTGCTTCATAAGTTGTGTTTCTGGCGAGTCTGAAGACTCACCAGAAACACGGCCCTTCAAGCTCCGTATGGAGCTTGATAAATGGGCCTGAATAACCAAATCAGGAGACTTTCCAAAACAGCCTTCCTATTCCAGGCATCTATATGTGTTAACAACCATGAAAATTATTCTTTCGATTTCTTTGTAATTTGTTTAGAATAGAAAAAGTGAGTATCCAGAGATTCCTACAATTCCGAGAGAAACTGTGAAGTCAGAAACTAAGTTAAAGAGCATGAGTCGCAGTATAGTACTCCGGTAGCTCCCCAAAGGCGGTGACACTGGGGCAGTTATGAAAAGACTATTGGTGAAAAAAAGCAGTTTGAGTATAGAGAGACTGACTGCGGCTCTGGAGAGGTCATCTAGAGGTCATAGTAATAAGGTTTGTTTTATGCTTTTAAAGGCTGTACTAATGAGCAGTAAAGAAAGTTAAGCAAAATATGAGTCTCCAGTTCTTGTATTAAAACCATTTAGTTTACACTTGTTTTGTGCTACTTGATATACATGAAAAAATTCAGCAGTTCTAAGGCGCTTCCTATATTTTCATTACGTTCTTTTTATGGGAGGTTACAAATTCCCATTTACATCTCAGTCTTTAGTGTAACTTTGGTAAAGCTTTAGACATAGATTACAAATGGAAAGCAAAAATATTAGCGCTATTGTGCATTAACATCACTTGAATGCAAGCAATATCGCTTCCATTTCTGCCCTCTTATTACAAGTCCAAAGATATTTTTTTATCGCTTTAGTAATAGTCTAGGGCTCACTAACATCTACATGTTGGATAGTGCGGTTGTGCTTATCCTGCACATAAAAGGCTTCTATGGGAATGTGCAGTAAAATTCATGTTGGATATTGCTCGAGTGCTAAGCCTATGGGGCACTAAGCTGAGGATAAGATTGAGCTCGCATTCTATTGGCTGATTGGAATAGCCAATAGAATGCAAGCTCAATCCTATTGGCTGATTGGATCAGCCAATAGGAAGAAAGCTCAATCCTATTGGCTGATTGCAACAGCCAATAGGATTTTTACCCCTTTAATTCCTGTTGGCTGATAGAATTCTATCAGCCAATCGGAATGTAAGGGACGCCATTTTGGATGACGTTACTTAAAGGGAAACTTCATTCTTCAGCGACCACCGGAAGAAGAGGATGCTCCGCACTGGATGTCTTGAAGATGGACCTGTTCCGCGCCGGATGGATGAAGATAGAAGATGCCGTCTGGATGAAGACTTCTGCCAGCTTGGATGAAGACTTCTGCCCGCTTGGATGAAGACTTCTGCCGGCTTCGATGAGGACTTCTGCCCGCTTGGATGAAGACTTCTGCTGCCTGGATGAGAATGGATGTCCGGTCTTTGAAAACTGTAAGTGGATCATCGGGGGTTAGTGTTAGGTTCTTTTAAGGGTTTATTGGGTGGGTTTTATTTTTAGCTTAGGTTTTGAGCAATGTAAAAGAGCTAAATGCCCTTTTAAGGGCAATGCCCATTCAAATGCCATTTTCAGGGCAATGGTTAGCTTAGGTTTATTTAGATAGAATTTTATTTGGAGGGTTTGGTTGTGTCGGTGGTGGGTTTTACTGTTGGGGGGTTGTTTGTATTTTTTTTACAGGTAAAAGAGCTGATTTCTTTGGGGCAATGCCCCGCAAAAGGCCCTTTTAAGGGCAATTGGTAGTTTAGTGTAGGCTAGGTGTTTTTTTTTTGGGGGGGGGCTTTTTTATTTTGATAGGGCTGTTAGATTAGGAGTAATTTGTTTTTATTTTTGATCATTTCTTTTTTTATTTTGAGTAATTTAGTGTTTATTTTTTTGTAATTTAGATAATTGTATTTTATTAATTTAATTTATTTTATTTGATTGTAATGTTAGGTTTTATTGTAAGGCAGGTTAGGTTTTATTTTACAGGTAACTTTGTATTTATTTTAGCTAGGTAGTTAGTAAATAGTTAATAACTATTTACTAACTAGTCTACCTAGTTAAAATAAATACAAACTTACCTGTGAAATAAAAATAAAACCTAAGATAGCTATAATGTAACTATTATTTATTTTGTATCTATCTTAGTTTTTTTTACAGGTAAGTATTTAGTTTTAAATAGGAATTATTTAGGTAATAATTGTAAGTTTAATTTAGATTTATTTTAATTATATTTAAGTTAGGGTTAAACTTAGGGTTAGGGTTACGTTAGGGTTAGGTTTAGAGGTTAATATATTTATTTAGTGTTAGTGACGTGGGATGCCAGAGGTTTAGGGGTTAATAACTTTAGTATAGTGGCGGCGACATTGGGGATGGCAGATTAAGGGTTAATAAGTGTATTTAGGTGGAGGCGATGTTAGGGGCAGAAGATTTGGGATTAATAACTGTAATGTAGGTGGCGGCGATGTTTGGGGCGGCAGAATAGGGGTTAATAACTGTAATGTAGGTGGCAGCGATGTTAGGGGCAGCAGATTAGGGGTGTTTAGACGTGATTTTTATGTTAGGGTGTTAGGTTTAAACGTAACTTTTTCTTTCCCCATAGACATCAATGGGGCTGCGTTACAGAGCTTTTTTTTTTTTACGCGTTCGCAGGTGTTAGGCTTTTTATTTTTATTATTATTTTTTTTTTTTTTTTTTTTTTATTATTTAATAATCTTTTATTGAGATTCATGGTGAACAAACAACACTGCAATGACAATGCAAAATAAATACAAACAAAGCTGACATTACTCCTTATTCAAAGTACAAGTACAGATTAAAGTTGTACACTAAATAGCAATGCAAAATTTGAGAATCTCTTTTTTAAGTACTTAGAGAAAAGCGATTAACAGTGACTAATACAATGGTTACTTATGAACCAATTGATAAAGGAACACAATCATACTAATGATAGCCACAGAAATAGTACAGACAATTGTAGTAGATGTTAATAACAAACAAACAATCTATAGGGATTGGTAAAAATGAGTAATATGTTTAGTTAGCCTCGAATATTAATTGCCACTTAATTATATCAACTGATTTCAAAATGGCTTGTTGCTACCAACTATGAGTTGCTATCCCAGCCACCCTCGCCGGCTGAGGGTAGGACAGGGAGTAAGGGCTTCAAAAATACATTTTATATGAGCATAAATAAGCAACATTCTCCACAGCCATATTGATAGTGACTTATTGAGAGCCAACTGTTATTAGCTGATGTATACAAAAAAAAAGCGTATCAGCGGGTAGACACCGCTTGTAATAAAGCACAACAGTAGCAGCAAAAGATTAAGTTATTACTATAAAAGATCTAAATTTGCCCTATTGGAATAGGGTTGTCAGGAGGGAAGGGGGAACTATTAGCTGAGGTATATATTTATACAATAGGGACTGTTGTTAAACTCACTATAAGATAAAGTCAAAGTAATAACCCCAATCATCCCAATACACATTAACAGATTTGTGGCGTAAATTAGTGTCTCATAGCTAAAACTTAGACCCAATAGTTCTTATGTTCTAGATACAGACGTGGTTTAACAGACAATAATAAAGTCTCTGGAGAGGAGGGTGAAGTACATATCTTCTCTTACCCAATTCCCAATCTAGTTAGCAGTCCACAGCGGTATGTCCAAGGTTTCCCTTGTATAAAGTTAGGGCAGAAAATCACCACATATGTATAAGTCCCCTGAAGAGGATGATAGAGGATTCTCTCCCTAACCAATCTAGCGAAAGGGCCTGAACAGTATGTCCAGAGTTCCCAATATATAAGTATAGGGCTAAAGATCATCGCACGTGTCTTCACAGTGCCCAAACAAAAATTGAAAGGCCTCATCTCTCTCAGCGGTGTCTCCCCTCGTGGGTAACGGGCTGTATCTGCCAATACGTGCAGGGCTGAATGCTGTCTATTCTCCGGAAAGTCTGTCCCTTTCAGCTCAGGTGAAAAAGTCAGCAAGGTAGATCGTACACTACCAACCGGGTGCCCCCCTCCTGTAGGCTGAAGCTCCCAGGGGTCGGCCGCATCCCCCATAAGATAGGGCAGTTGGAATTATGGGGACCGCTCCCAGTCAGGCAGATGTATAACCACCGCGCCGCCATTATCAAAAGACAGCCATGCACCGCTAGGTTGTAATGCGAGTTCCAGGCATGCATCTAATTCCTCCGCCTTCGCTGGCTCTGATGAACCTTCCCACGTGGCCTTAAAGTTAACAAGTTGGGACAGGCTACTATAGCTGCTGTCGATCTGTTCCCCAAGTCTCAGCAAAGCATCTTTTAGTCCAACATACAATTCCTCCATTCTGTATACAGAAAGCCAAAGCGAAAGCTGCCACTATGTACTAAGTACCCGGTTTCCCAGGGGGGGGGGGGGAGAATGAGATTTCTGCTCCTGTAGGAGTAAAATAGAGTCTGTATCGTCCGGGTTTATGAGCTCCAACCTTTGCTATAAAAATATATTTATGGAGTCTAGGGTATACTCTTTGAAATACTGCAGTTGTTGAACACTGATGCCTCGTCAAAGCATCTATTTCTCAACGAGATGTGAAGCATAGAAGAGGAGGTTACTGAATAGCAGCCATCTTCGTTCATGGTCCGGACACGCCCCCCGTTAGGCTTTTTTTTGCCGGCTCTCCCCATTGATGTCTATGGGGAAATCATGCACAACCACGTCAAAACACTGCTTGTATTTGGGTGAGGTATGAAGCTCAACGCCCACCATATCGCCCGCACAAGCTGGATTTTTAAAAACTTGTAATAGCAGCGCTATAGGGAGGTAAATTAACAACGCTTTTGTGGCGCTCGTTAATTTCCCTATAGCACTGAAAACTTGCTAGCTGTAGATGTGTGTCAGTAGTGCAATGCTGTTCCTTCAGCAAAGGATAAAAAGATAACAAAGCAAATTTGATAATAGAAATATATTGGAAAGTTGTTTAAAATTGTATGTTCTATCTAAATCTTGAAAGAACATTTCGGGGTTTCCTATACCTTTAAATGGAAGTTGTAAAATTCTAACACATTAAAATAAAGAATTGATTCCAAAGGTTATTGTAGGTAAGGGATACATAGATACATTCATAATATTAATTATTTGATGATATCCTTTGCTTTTGTGGCTTTGAATAACAAATTACATCAATAAATGTAAATTGTCACTAATATATGTGTGTATGTATGTAAATATAAACTGTAGTGTTTCTTTTTAAACATACTTTTCCCCTGTAGCATACGAGAACTATTTCTGGAAAGGGTGTATGCCTGGTGCTGAACGTGGCCTTTGCAAGGTGTGTATAGGCTGGGAGGAAGGTGGCAGAATTAACGGGAGATGTGCTTCAAATCATGATGAGCGTTACTACGGCAACATGGGTGCTCTCAGGTCAGTCAAAATATACACAAACATAAGGCAAACCATAAGCTAATATAGACTTACAGTTTAGTTATATATACACAAGGTTGTCAGCTACAGTATAAGAAGTGTTACAGATGTCCCATCCCTGAATTTTAATGGGGACATAAAATAGTTACTTTTACAATTATTGTAATAATGTAAGTGAATTTTAAAATGTATTTTAAGATGTTAACTGGGAAGGAAGAAGCTGCAACACTAATAAAACAATAAGTCCAGCAAGCTCCCTACCTCCCCTGGCTTAGCTATTAAGAGCATGTGGGGATTAACAAGACAGACAAACTCAATGTTAAACTCCATAGAAAGTAGTCACTCCTCTGATTGATGAAACACAATCATTTGATTGGTTCTGTTTTAGCCAATCAAGAGTCGAATTACTGACTAATCAGGAATTGCTGTTTTACCATCAGGCTGCTAATTGGTCACAGTGCCTCAATTCTTGCTGCTAATTGTTCAGTGTCTAAGAAAGGGGAGTGTTTATTGTTTTATGTCACCTTGTGTGAGATATGAAGTGCTATATAACCCTGCAGGTCCCTCAATAAAACAGACTTCCCAGGATACAAGTTTCGACTCTGTCACTGGGATGAATGGGCTATTCATTTATCATTTTTCTGCCTGAGCTAACATCACTTAAGAATCCTGTGCAGGCTATGACCCACATGTCTGCACTACAGACTCTGTCCACTGGAGTGGTGCAAAAGATTACTGGAGTCTCCCTACTAGAAACTGGTCCTTTTCTGGACCCAGAAAGGCCACACTGACTGTAAGACTGACTGTTCTTTTCTCTGGCAACCTCTTATAACACCCACCCCATGACAATTGTCTGGCATTGGTGGGATCTGCACTACAGGTCCAAATCACCAGCCAGGATGCTTTTCAGAGGACAAAATGGTGGACAGCACAGCTGATTCAATGGCTGGAATATATAACAACCTGACCCTTGCTGCACTTCAGGAAATTGCCAAAACAAGATAAATCAATGCTGGTCATCTCAGAAAGGGAGAGCTGATTGCCGAACTAGAGCGCACAGATCCAGGTCAAGGGGATGCTCCTCTTACAGTATCACCTTCTCTAACTCCCCCCTCTGAGGGAACAGGAACCCAGGATGATTCCTCCACTATGGTTTATACCATCAAGAATTACCTGGGGATAACTGTTCTCTTGATAATGGACCTTTCCAATGATGCTATGCTCAGTTTTCTTTGCATAGCCAATTTAGTTATCAGGCCTCAGGATAAGGTTTGCGAGGCCTTTGCCCATGCAGCATCAACTTCTCTTTGGGCAGACAGGCTTGTACACATAAATGCCTTCTGTATGTTTGATGAGGATAAGGAAGATCTTGGTGGATTCCTTCAGGATTATGAATGGCTCTGCAGTCTTCATAATGTCAGTGAACTGGATAAGGCCCTAATGATGGGGATGAAGGTTACAGTAAAGCTTCTACTGCATACAGAGCCATCTCTGACTCAAGTGTAGTGGATTACAGAAAAGTAAAGCAGCTCATGCTTGCAAAATATGTGGTCACTGCAGAGACCTACCAACAACGTTTTAGGGATTCATGCTCAACATGTGCCTTTCACAGAGAAGAACGTTCCTGAAGCATATCAGTTTGATCCTGACTTCACAGTACAGTCCAGCCCCAAAATACCAGGCAATCCCTCTCTGAACGAGAGAAACAGCAAAACCCCAGACATACGTTTCGGCCTATTGTCGGCCTTGTCAATGAGGTGCAGCCACATCCCTCTAGGCACACTGAGCAACAGGTCCATGTGTGGATTCCTGCATCACACTTAGGGAGACTTCCCTAAGTGTCATAATTGCATAAATAAAAAGAGAGAAGCACTCAACCTGGGAATGAACAATAGCATAATAGCTTGTTCTATGGCTAGTTACCACCCAAGAAGCAGCCTCTTTTTGCTGAACATGTGCCTTTCACAGAGAAGAACTTTCCTGAAGCATATCAGTGTGATCCTGACTTAACAGTACATTCCAGCCCTGAAATACCAGGCAATCCCTCTCTGAATGAGAGAAACAGCAAAACCCCAGACGTACGTTTCAGCCTATAGTGGGCCTCGTCAGTGAGGTGCAGCCATATCCCTCTAGGCAACGGGTCCATGTCTGGATTCCCACATCATACTTAGGGAGACTGTTATGCTGTTTCTACGTTCTATCTTAGCCCTGAAGACAACAGGTGGCTATACTGACAGAATATCTTTCTAAATGGCCAAAGGTCTGTGTGACAGTGGAGCCACCTTAACTGGCATCGGATCTGGCTTGGTCACACAGGAAGCTCTATTGCCCTATGGTGTTCCAGTATAAGTTGTGGGTGGCCAACATTTTTGTATGACTCTTGCTTGTGTCCACCTGGGTTGGGGCACAGGACAAGGCAACTGGGAAGAGGGAATCATGGAAGGATTACTTGCCGATCTTCTCCTTGGGAATTACCTGGGCTACATGGAGACTTTGTTACCCCTGTGACTAACTGGAGACAAAAAGCCTAGGTCTCTTCCACAGAGCCAAGCAGAAGGGATTAACTCCAGGATAGCAGCTCCACTGATGTAAACCGGCATACAGCGCCCATACTACACTCACTATTTAAATAAATAGACTTTAGGTGGAGATATCAATAACACTCCTCACAAAGCTGTGTTGCAAAATGTGGGTCAGCCGTTCCTAGTGAGTTAATTGCCTGTCAGGGCCACTTTAAGGATTTAAATATGTGTGTTTATCTGATAAGATTGTGTTTTTCATGTGAATAGCATAGGAATACCCAGTTATTTTTAAATAATTGCAATGGGGTGACATGAAATAGTAGCAGTTTCCTTTTGCGCTCTTGTGGAGATTTAATAGTCACCGATTTTTTTCATTCGTGTAACAAACTGCAATGGGGATAATTACCCATATTGTGCTTTTCTCTTTTGATTTAAATGATGTCTGACAATAGGTTCTGGACTCACCAGTTGTTACATATTTTTTTCTTTTAAATTATTTTATTAGTATTTTAAGTTGTTTTCAATAAAAGTTATATTTTAGCAATTATTTCCCTATGGAATATGTGGGGTATGAGATATTGATTGGTTATTACTTTTTGAGTGCTTTGTGGATGCTTCTTTTTCTTTCTTTTTCTATGTTATATTACACTCACTAGTTACCACTCCATTGGATGGTCCTGATGACATTAAGAACCAAACACTTACTGATGTTACCTTAGCTACCTACTGTTTTCGGGCCTATGGCTATACACCTAACCGCCCTGATGAAGCCATATTATGGAATGGGGGTTTACTGTACAGTCAAATGAGTGGCCTTGGAAAGTTTTAAAACTATCACAACTTGAGTCCTTTTTCAGAGAGGTTCAGTTAGACCTCAACTGCAGTCTGGCCAAGTAATACAATAGTTTGGAGGAGGACTGTAGCTACTATGTAACAATTAATTTAGTTATGAAGACAATTGTATAAATTGAATTGTAACTACTGAGTAGTTTTTATTATGAGGTTAGATTAATTCTTCACTTAGTTGACAGATTGCAAATATTCTTCTTTTAGTTTAATAGTGTATGCAACCTTGAAGAGAGGGTGAATGTATATATGACAATCCCCTATGTAGGTTGCAATATGCTCTGGGCTAGATTACAAGGGGAGCACTAAATATCGCTTGTGTGCAAGTGATATTAGTGCTTCACTTTGTATTACCAGTGCACGATAATGTGGGCTGGTATTACAAGTAAATCTCAATGCAAATGCAAACTCGCATTCGCATTGCTAGAAAGCAGAGTGCTCAAGAGAGCGGCATCAGACGGTATCAGAACCTCGCGCAGCGAAGGTGGTAAGTAGCGCAGCAATAGTCAGCATTTTTAAATATATATATATGAATATATATACATATATATTTATGTGTTAATATGTGTATAAACACATATTAACACATAAATATATATTCACATAGACCGCAATGTAAAGACACTTTTCAGTGCCGTTTTTTTTCTAACACCCCACTTCCGCAATTTTTAAAGCCCCAAAAAAGCTCACGGTAGCAATAACCACCCACTTGTAATGGCTGATTAATTATTTGCCCATTTGGGGGCGTGTGATAATTTAGCGATCCACTTGTAATCTAGCCCTCTGTCGGAATTCTGACATAGAACAAAGATGGCCGAAGGCTTATTCTAATAGTCTTGAGAAGAAGGGTATAGTAGCTGTAGTTAATCAATCCACTTGCGGTAGTGAGGACAGGCGTCAGAGTCAGTGTGAGTGAGTCAAGGAATTAGCTCAGCACATGGTGGATTTGTGGGTGGGGCTTTGCTTTACTAATCATTGATGCAACTGTTTGTCCCAGAGGTAGGTGGACATAGGCAAAGCTCAGACGAACAGATAAACTGCAGATGTGTTTAAGTTATGCTGCTGTTGATACACTTGGCAGAGTCAGAAATATAAAGGGGATTTCTGCTACTTTTTAAGTAGTTGATCAGGCACAACCCCAGCCAGGAGCGCAGTGATGCAGGGAAGATTGTAGGCTTCTGAATTGGAACCGCTTCAGACACAACAATGATTAATTCCAAGAGTCGAAATGTACAAAACAGAGGGCAGTAGGAAGCTGCCTGCTTTTTTGCATAAATCACCCTGCCAAGAATATGGCAGAAGTTTGACGGTACATCAAAGCATGAGAGAGTGTTAGGCTTATATTAGGAGGCAAGTATGTTATCCTAGATTGGGAGGAGTAGGTCTTAAAGGTAAAGAACCTCTGAAATTCCACACCTAATATGGGGAGATTTCTGTATATCCAGTAGTTAACTGTATGGGCTGAATATGGAGGGCAGTTACTATATACAAAATCAGTCTCAGCACAGCGTAACCATAATGCACCACATGTAATCTGAACGGCTACACAGTATTTATTTTCAAGCCGTTGCTACACAGTACTGCAATATACTACTCACTCTTTGTAAGGACTCACATTACTGTTGCTTTAAATCCTCACCTTCTCCTTATTGGATACCTCCCCTTATTTAACTTTGGCACACTTATCACACAGTGCTTAGTATTTTGAAAGTGAACACTTCGTTTTGCTCAAGCTTTGGATTTACAATTACCTAGAGCGTTATCTTGCTCTATTTCTTAGGATACAATTTTCCTTCTTCATTATATTTTGATACTTTCTTTTTGAATATTGTGACAACATATTGCTACAATTATTAAATACCTTATTGGATACAAGGTTTCTATCTACCGGAGATGCCTTACACGCTGTAATCACAGACGCTGCAGATTCGGATTCACCTTCACTGACCTCACTTCCGGTAGCTACCGAAGACTTTTCTCAGCATTCACGGAGAGGACTATCGGCTCACAGAAGTTGCTGAATTAATACATCAGGTAAAAATACCTTACACTGTTACTCTGAATTATCGACACTGTTACTACACAGTAAAATATTATATACTTGTCACATATAGACTTTCATAGAATATGATTGATATGAACTGTAGCTCTAACTAAATCTTAGTCTTGGGAAATCAAATACTCATAACTTGGTGAAACAAAACCCAATCATTTTATTAAAAGTCTGCAATTGTGTTTCACTTGAATCAATCATATTATCACCTGAGAGACATCTCCTGAATTGTTAGAGGCAGGATCTGACATAATACTAAGCCTTAAGAAATGGAACCAGCAGACATTTCACAAGTTGTGTACAACCTTTCCCAAAAGGTCGATCAATTAGCTCAAAGATTACATGAAGTGGAAATAGAAAACAGAGCCTTAAAATCTGTGATCAGGGATTCCATTGCTGTAAAATCCAATCAGCTAGAGATGACTTTAGAACCACAAGTTCCCTTACCTGATGTGTTTTCTGGTAATAGGAAACATTACAGACATTTTAAAAATGCATGTCAGTTAATTTTTACTATGAAGCCGCGAACATATCCCACTGAAAGATTGAAGGTTTTAACAGCCATTTCACTTCTAAGAGCGGAACCTCGTAATTGGGCTGATAATTTATTGGAAACGGATGATCCCATACTTGGATCTCTAGAATCTTTTTTTTCAGCTATGGATGAAATGTTCCAAGATTCTGACGTGCAGTTAACAGCAGAGACATCCATGAGATCCCTTAAACAAGGGAAACGTCCCGTAGAGGATTACATCAGTGATTTCAAACAGCTTGCAAATGATTCTCTCTGGAATCCTATTGCTCTGCGCAATCAATTCAGATTGGGACTTTCTGAATCCCTTAAAGACGAGTTTGCTAGAGTAGAGATACCTAAAACTTTGGAAGGAGTTATGAAACTGGCTATTCAGATTGACCGCAGGCTCAGAGAGAGAAAGGCAGAGAGGACTTGGACTGAAAATAAACCTAAACCTTTATTCCCTATTCCTACTCCAATGTTTCATCCATCCTCTAAACCAACAGCTGAAGCCATGGAGATTGGTGTTATAAAGGGACCTCTTAGTCCAGAAGAAAAGTTACGCAGGAAGGTGAAAAATTTGTGTATGTACTGCGCAAATCCAGGACATGTTGTACAAGACTGTCCTGTTCTTCTTAAAAACAAACGAAGTAAGTTGCAACTACATATCTCATCTCTACAAAATGTAACCCATCCCTCCTATTGTTTAATCAATCTCTCATTACAGTGGGATCTAAGCCAAGTGACGACTGATGCCATTGTCGATTCAGGGGCATGTGGAAACTTCATTGATCAAGAGTATTGTTCACGAAATAACATACCCCTTGTATATAAAAAAATTCCTGTACCCATTAGAGTAATAGATGGTTCCACTATCAGTTCTGGCCCTATCAGCAAACAGACTGTTCCCCTTACTGTGAATATATCAGGTCATATTGAGTTATTGGTATTCGATGTATTACCTTCCCCACATTTCAATGTTATTTTGGGTTTAAAATGGTTACAAGTGCATAACCCCTCCATTAATTGGTTACCTTTTCAAATAAATTTTCTTTCACCATATTGCAAAACAACTTGCCTAAATGATTCTTTTTTATTACAAACCACTGAACCTCTGATTGATATTCCAAAAGAGTATAAAGATTTCAGTGATGTCTTCAGTAAGACTGAATCCGAAAATCTTCCTCCCCACCGGGTATATGATTGCCCTATTCAATTACTTCCTGGTGCTAATATACCTGTTGGCCACTTATATCCTCTAAGCCAACCTGAATTAGAACATCTTAAGGGGTATTTAGAAGAGAATTTAAAAAAAGGCTTCATTCGTCCTTCAACCTCCCCAGCTGGGGCGGGTATATTTTTTGTACGCAATAAAGACCAGTCTTTGAGGCCCATAATAGATTATCGCGAATTAAATAAACTCACAATAAAAAATTGCTACCCCTTACCTTTGATCCCAGAAATGATTGAGAGGCTGTCCGAAGCTACCATCTTTACTAAACTGGACTTAAGAGGCGCCTACAATCTTATTAGAATCAAAGAGGGTCATGAATGGCTAACGGCATTCCGTACTAGATACGGTCTTTTCGAATACCTCGTAATGCCGTTTGGCCTTTGCAATGCGCCTGCCACATTCCAACACTTCATTAATGATGTGTTTAGGGATCTATTAGATGTTTGCGTTGTTGTCTACTTAGACGACATTTTAATATACTCCAAAACCAAAACAGAACATGTGAAACATGTCAGATGGGTTCTCTCCCGACTTAGAACTCACAAACTATATGCAAAACCAGAGAAATGCATGTTCCACACCGATAATGTCTCCTTCTTAGGATATAACATCTCACCTAAAGGTATTCAAATGCAACCTGAAAAAGTCGATGCAGTCACTAACTGGCCAGTGCCAAGAACCAATAAACAATTACAACGTTTTCTTGGTTTCGCGAACTACTATAGAAAGTTTATTAAGAATTTTTCCAAAATTGTGAAACCACTCACTTGTCTTACGGGAGATAAAACTCCTTTTCGCTGGACCTCTGCTGCTAACGATGCCTTCCTTTATCTCAAAGAAAGATTCACTAGTGCCCCAATTTTACAATTTCCCAATCCTTCTTACCCATATACTCTAGAAGTTGATTCCTCGGATTTTGCTATTGGAGCAATTCTCTCTCAGCAGAAATCATTAACCGATCCTTTACACCCAGTATCCTTTTACTCCAAGGTTATGACTCCAGCAGAACGAAATTACTCCATTGGGGATAAAGAATTGCTTGCAATTAGATCATCTCTTGAACATTGGAGGCACCTTCTCGAAGGAACAAGGGTACCCATTACTATACTGACAGACCACAAAAACTTGCAATACCTGCAGAACAATAAGACATTATCCGCACGACAAGTGAGATGGAGTCTCTATTTCGATAGGTTTAATTTCCAAATCATATATAGACCTGCAGCTAAAAATGGGAAAGCAGATGCTTTATCTCGCCAGACTGAAAAACCGCAACCTGAAGACTTACCTAGGTCTATCATATCACCTGAACGTTTCATTGGTCTCACAACACCTCTTGTTACACAATTACGGGCATATACTGAAATTCAGCAAGACCCACCTCATCCAAGTCTCCAAATGTATGATGGTATATATTATCATGGTACAAAGATTTTCATACCGCCCTCTCTTAGGTCTGAGATGATAAAAACACATCATGACTCACCTCTTGCCGGACATCCAGGTGTAAACAGAACATTAGAACAACTGACCAGACACTTCTGGTGGCCAAAAATGAAGTCTGATGTAATAGATTACATTCAATCCTGTATCATTTGCACCACTTGTAAGACAGAAAGGAGACCACCATATGGACTTTTAATGCCATTACCTATACCCAAAATGCCTTGGCAACATGTTTCTATGGACTTCATAGTTGATCTTCCTTTGTCCAACAACCAAAATACCATTCTTGTTGTGGTTGATATTTTTACAAAAATGGCACACTTCATACCTTTCCACAAGCTTCCCACCGCAAGTGAAACAGCTCAGTTATTCCTTGAAAACATTGTAAAATTACATGGCATACCACCCATATTGACCACTGACAGGGGAAGTCAATTCACCTCCCGGTTTTGGTCAAAGTTATGTGAAGCAGCTCAGATAGATCACAGATTCACCACTGCTTTCCACCCGCAAACAAACGGGCAAGCAGAAAGAATTAATCAATGGCTTGATCAGTTTATCAGATGTTATTGTGCTTACCACCAGAATGATTGGTTGAAATATTTATCCATGGCGGAATTTTCTTACAACAATTCCAAAAATTCATCTACAAAAATGACTCCGTTCTTTGCAAATTTTGCATATCATCCACGTATCACTTTTTCACCAGAAAAAGCCTCTGAATCCCCACCAGTAGAGGAGTTTCTTAACTCTCTTCAGGAGAACTTTACCTTCATTCAACAAAATATATTAAACTCTCAAGCTGTTCAGAAAAAGTATTATGATCTACGCAGACGTGAACCACCTACTTACAAAGTTGGAGATTTAGTTTGGCTATCCACGAAAAATTTGAAACTTCAAATTCCATCGAAAAAACTTGCCAGCCTTTTTATTGGTCCTTTTCCTGTACTCTGTATCATTAATAAGAATGCTATCAAGTTACAGTTACCCAGTACCATTAAAATTCATCCCACCATACATGTCTCATTACTTAAACCTTACAAACAGACTAGTGATAACAGGATTCTGTTGCCTCCTACCCCTCCAGTTCTTGGTGATGAAGAATACGAAGTTGACTCTGGATTCCAGAATTCGTAAAGGAACCCTTCAATATTTGGTAAGATGGAAACATTATTCTCCAGAGGAGGATTCTTGGGAACCAGTTTCCAACTTGAATGCTCCCAGACTGGTAGCCACTTATCATCGTAGACATCCAGATCGACCACGACCTGCAGCTGTGTAACAGCTCCCTTAAGTGGGGGGTCATGTAAGGACTCACATTACTGTTGCTTTAAATCCTCACCTTCTCCTTATTGGATACCTCCCCTTATTTAACTTTGGCGCACTTATCACACAGTGCTTAGTATTTTGAAAGTGAACACTTCGTTTTGCTCAAGCTTTGGATTTACAATTACCTAGAGCGTTATCTTGCTCTATTTCTTAGGATACAATTTTCCTTCTTCATTATATTTTGATACTTTCTTTTTGAATATTGTGACAACATATTGCTACAATTATTAAATACCTTATTGGATACAAGGTTTCTATCTACCGGAGATGCCTTACACGCTGTAATCACAGACGCTGCAGATTCGGATTCACCTTCACTGACCTCACTTCCGGTAGCTACCAAAGACTTTTCTCAGCATTCACGGAGAGGACTATCGGCTCACAGAAGTTGCTGAATTAATACATCAGGTAAAAATACCTTACACTGTTACTCTGAATTATCGACACTGTTACTACACAGTAAAATATTATATACTTGTCACATATAGACTTTCATAGAATATGATTGATATGAACTGTAGCTCTAACTAAATCTTAGTCTTGGGAAATCAAATACTCATAACTTGGTGAAACAAAACCCAATCATTTTATTAAAAGTCTGCAATTGTGTTTCACTTGAATCAATCATATTATCACCTGAGAGACATCTCCTGAATTGTTAGAGGCAGGATCTGACACTCTTCTCCTATTCTACTTCGCTCTCGCCATGCGCAAGTGCAGATCCGGTTCCTTGTGCTGTCTACAGGAGTTCGTAAGTTTGGAGATAGTCAGACAAACTGGCTGATTACCCGCCACTGCTGTACATCTCATGTGTCTCCAAACGTCAGCATCTTGCACTCTTCCTCTCTCCCACTACGTATTGTAGGGATCCGTTAATCCTGCTGCAGTCTAACTTGAATATTACTGCCTGAGTCTTTAGCCCCTCTCACCATCTTGCAATGTGTTGCCCTTTTTGTGCGGTCCTCTTCACAAACCTTGATCTAGTTCATTGGTTGCGAAACACTTACTTGAACTGCAAAAAGCAAAAAAAATGATTTGCTCTTGCCTAAAAAATCCACACTTTGTGTAAAGAATATTAAAACCATCACAGGACTAAAAAGATAGCAGGATTAGCCTATTACTTTAGCCTGACGCGTTTCAGCTTTCCTGCCCTTAATCATAGACTGAATTGTGCTGAGTTACATCTAGACTATATACACAGCCTTATGTCTTTAAACTATCCAGCTGTTTATTATAGGGACATAGGAGTATCACCACAAAGTTTCAATATAATGATATTCCTTTAAACTTTTATTCTCTTTTCTATGTTACCATTGCATTTCCATGCTATTACTTATATTATATTATTTTAACCCTTCTAAATTTTTATTATCCTCACCTTATATATCTTCTTTTAACATTATACTTTTACGTATACCATTTAGAGGATTATCTTTCTTGTTAAAACAATGACATTCAGACCCTATATAAGCCATATTTATAGTCAAGGCATTTTACTCACAGTAATTACTGTGGATGTTTCACGCAAGAGCGGATCTGTTTTTTGCTTTCTGCACTTAAAGGTAAAGAACCCATAATGTCAGAGAGAGTAAGGTGTTAGCTCATAGCTCATAGTTGTTATCGTAGAGAACTTATGAGAGTTGCTCATGAAATCCCATTGGCTGGTCACCTAGGCAGTGGCGTCACTAGGGTTGGTGTTACCTGGTGCGGTAACTCATGGTGTCACCCTCCCCCATGAAACAGACACGCTCTCTCACACACACACACTCTCACACAAATTCTCTCACACTCTCACACAAATTCTCACACAAAGACACACACATGCAAGAGAGAAATAACTGTAACCATGTTTAGTATGTTGCAAATGCACGTCACCTTTTTGGCTGTGGCTGTTTTGGGAAAACTCAGATATTGTGCAAGCACAGAAATGTTAGCAGCAGCAGAAGAGGTTAGTATCACCAGAGAAAGACTGGAAACCTTTGATGGCAAGTACAACCCATTTAAATACAATATTTGACAAATAGCAAATTGTAAAATGGTCTTTTAATATAAGCTGTATCCTAATAGAGTATCTGTACGCTGATGATGAGCGGACTGGACTGTATTTTGTGCATGGGTATCTATACACTATAATGAGCACACTGAAGTTAATGTGGTGGTGTCACCCCCTGGAGGGTGTCACCCGGGTGTGGTCCGCACCCCCCTAGTGACGCCACTGCACCTAGGGATCAACCATTCCCAACATTGCCTGACCAAAGCCTTTTTTTGGCCTGGAATCTACCAGGATATCCGTCGCTACTGTCAGTCCTGTGATACTAGCAAGAGAATGGGTCAGCCTAATGATCTAATGAGAGACCCCTTGCAACCCTTCCCATTATTAAGGAACCCTTCCAGCAAGTAGCCGTTGATATTAGAGGGCCCCTGAAATTACCTAGCAAAACAAGCCAACGATACATCCTCACTATGGTTGACTTTGCAACCCAGAGAGATTGCTAAGCTGTTTAGAGGGTTTAGCAATCTCTCTGTGAATTTGCTTATTTGTAATAGTGTCTAGTCTTAGGCCTGTGTATTTTAATAAAGCTGTATTTTACTATTTTAAACAAAGACCGGTTCCTGTCTTGCCTGGGAAGCCGAGGGGCTAATACCTACTTGCAGTCACACTTAGAGCTGAGTTATAGCTCTAATTTGTGTAAGCACCTGACTTGAATTGGAAGTTACTAATACATATACAGAGTGCACTATTGTTTCTCTCTCTTTCCATTACATATCTCCAACACAGAGACACAGCTTGGAATTACTTAGATCCCCCAAAGCTTACCATCATAAGAACTATATCCTTTACAGATTTATGCACATTTTTTTGGACACAATATATATCTATACCTATATATGTGATTTTATATAGGTGTAGATTTATACAGATATTTATAGAAATATCTATTTACAAATTCTTAGAGAACATATTCCCCTATGTGAAGAACATTGAAATGTACAATATTAACAGTACATACACAGTTAAAATCATTATTAAACATTAATACTGAATAAATATGATTTTACATGTTTTCAGCTACTTAACTGCAATAGGTCCATTGCACATATGTATGAATAAATATGTATACATATGTATATATGTGTTTATATGTTTTTTACTGTATATTTACTGTACAAATTTAACATTCCAATGCTCTTCACTAACAAGATAATGTCCTTTTTATTCTTAAATACATATTTCTATATAGAAGTTGATATACCTATACCTGCATATCTATTCATATAGATATATAGGTATAGATATGTATTTTACATGAACAGTATCAAATATATATACTGTATTTCATAATAACAAGTATATTATTTTCTATGTGAAAAATATAGGAATGTAAAGTATGTGTTTTACGCATCGCGTTTCTCAATTTAGATCTTAACCCGGCTAGGTTAGCGCACATGAAAACGTTCTTAAGGCACGTTAGTGAAATATTACATATAAAATATAATATATATATAGTATTACAAATTATTAAACATACTGTAAAATATTCTAAACAATTCATAGGATATATCTATATATTTTACAGTATGTTTAATTTTGCGCCAGATTACGAGTGGAGCACAATATTGCGCTTACGCGAGCGTGATATTTGCACTCCACTCAGAAATACTAGCGCACGAAATTACAGTATTACAAGTGCGGCACAATGTGAACGCAACCTTGCTTTTGCATTGCCCCTTGCGCTCACGAGAGCGCGCTTCCATAGGCTTCAATAGGAGCCTCATTCTGATGCCGATAGACATGGCAAACCACCTAGCACAGTGCAGGGGGCTAATCGTGCAGTGTTGGGCAGCAATAAATAAATATATATGTATATGCTTATATACAAATATATTTATGTGTTAATATGTGTATATATACACATATAAACACATAGATATATATTTATAGTGAAAACACAGTCCCCCCATTGACCTCCATGTAAAGGCACTTTCAGTGACGTTTGTTTTCTAACACCCCACATCCCCTCACTTTAACCCCTGTATAACTGCTTTGTGCAGTTTTTTTCACTGATCTCTGGTTAATGATTTCTAGTGCAAAGTGAAACTGCGAGATTGCGATCACATTAACCATCCATTTGTAATGGCTGGTTATTTAACGTAGGCAAATTTGCCCCTCTATGGGCACATGTTAAGATAGCGCTCCACTCGTAATAAGGCCCTTTATATGTAATATTTCATTAACGTGCCTAAAGAATACTAAATTGTAATGTGTGCTGGGGGGCGGAGCCGACAGCCGAAGAGAGAAGGCGTGCATTATGAGAGATCCTGACTTTATAAAACTTTTTTAGGGATTAACACTCAGAATATATCAATATTTAAGACTCATCTATACAATATATATGGTAACTGCTACTACTACCAGTTTGGAGTCTGGAACATGCAACAGACCCGCATTTTAATCTGAGCTCTTTAGATATACCATGTGGCTATCCTTGAGGCCTAGACTGCCAAATCCACCCGCTCCAGGATAGAAGTAGGCGCCACTTGAGACATAGCTGACCCGGCATACCACATTTCAAGCATCAATATGGAAGCAGAGGTGCTGGTTCTTGGGGGTCTTCCAAAAGTTCCTTTCTGTGCTTTACGATTCTCCCAAATAAGTTGTGTCTGTATCTGTTTAGAGCATATCACATTGGCATAGTGTTTCCAAACACATAGATAAAATATTGCAGTATACTTACAGAATAAAATCAGACTAACGGCTCCACAGGTGATTCCACAAAACGGTCAGGAAAGAAAAAACAAATTTCTTTAAAAATATTGTTGTTTATTTGGCTCAACGCGTTTCAACATGTTTACCGTCTTTTTCAAGAGCTGTTAAAATTTAGTATGGCTTACAAAAAGTTATATGCAATACCGCATCGCAGGCGGCCTTAAAGGACCAGTAAACACAGTAGATACAATAGCATTTACTCTGAATTTCAAATGATTTTTTTTCTAACAAATTTCAAAGTTATGTCTATTTCCACTCCCCCTGTACCATGTGATAGCAATCAGCCAATCACAAATGCATATACGTATAATCTGTGAATTCTTGCACATGCTCAGTAGGAGCAGGTGACTCAAAAAGTTTAAATATAAAAGACTGTGCATATTTTTTTTAATGGAAGTAAATTGGAAAGTTGTTTAAAATTACATGCTCTATCTGAATCATAAAAATTTAATTTGACCTGAGTGTCTCTTTAAATATAAAATCATGGGGGGCGGAGTCTGGAGAGGCCAAGAAATGGCCGCATAAGTGTGGAGCTCCAGGCAGTAAAAATAGTGAGACGGCTAATATGACTCGGAAATAGCAGCTGGAAGGATCCTTAGTCCCTAAGCTACTGACCGGATTGACTGGTTCACTTATTGAAAAGAGCAGCGCTCGAATACACCTGACAAGGAGGCAAGCCAGACGGAGTTACATAGCGCAGTAAGTTAACACTCATGTCGGACACCCACGTGGTGCGGTTGAGACAGCTGACTTTCTGATTACAAGCGTAGCAACAAGTTCGTGGGCAGACAGTAAGTGATGGTGACTGCTGGGGACATTACTCAGGAAGGGCTGCAGTGCTTATAAGGTAGTAAGAGGCACTTTTTTTCTAGAGCACAGGGCTGCAGAGGACATTGAGCAGCAACACATTACAAAGTAGACCGCAAGAATGATGCGCTGACATAAATGCTCAGGTTTCAAACTCCCTTTAGGCATTAATAAAAGTGAACGTCCCTGCCAGATAGCAAGGCTTATGATCAAAGAGTTTGAGAGGCAGTGTGATGTACAGAAACTCAGAGCTATCATAGCAAAGTAAATTCCCTTTACTGGATTACAAAGTCAATGCAGGTCTCTATGCACACAGACCGCATGGCAAATTAGAACACGGCCTGCTTTATCTTCACAAGTTCACTAGTAATAAGGTGGGCACATCTTTAGAGGGGATAAACTCCTAAACAGAAAGGTCATAGAACCCTGCAAGCAATGTAAAGAGGAAACGATCTGCTGAAGTATTATAATAGCAGGCAGCCACAAGGAATTGAGCTTAAAATAACAGCAGAGAGCTACTATCATGGCCTCTAAAAGAAGCGCCAAAGCTACGCCAATAGGCAAACAAACTACTGCTCCCATCTTCTTCAAAGCTAACAGAGGAGAGAAATCTCCAGAGCAGCAATCACCCCGATCGGATGAGGAACAGGGTCCTGCTGCAGGATACCTAGCAGAGTTGGGTAGCCAGACGCCAATAACAAAAGCAGACCTTGATAATTTGGTATCAAAACAGAACATTTCCACAAACTTTGAGAAACTCCTGGAAAAAATGGAAACTCTGCAAAACACTGTTACCAGTAGCCTGGCTGAACTCAAACAGGAGATGGGGGAATTAGGATCCAGAGTGAACTCACTCGAGGGAAAGTGGAGATGCCTTAGCAGAAGGCTTAAATGAAGTCACAAATCAAACAAATGCCCAACAACAAGATATAGAAGATATCTATGATAAACTTGAAGGCTTGGAGAACCGTAGTCGCCGCTGTAATATACGGCTGAAAGGAGTGCCAGAATCGATGACCCCTAAAGAATTGAACACATATCTGCTCAATCTATTCCAAGGTATAACGGGAACTGACGACGTAAATAAATTCCAAATAGAGAGGGCTCATAGGGCTCTGCGGCCTAAACCTAAAGGAGATGATCCGCCACGAGATATCATTATCAGGATGCTTAGATATCAAGAAAAGGAAGAAATTCTGGCAGCAGCACGGAGAAATCCTACATTTAAATATCAAGAAAACAAAGTTCACTTCTTCCAAGACCTATGCTTAAGGACCCTACAGAGAAGGGGTGCCCTCAGGCCTCTTACATCGCAGCTGAGGAAAGTTCAAATTCCATATAGATGGGGTTTTCCATTTGCTTTGCATATCACTTGGGAAAACAAGATGCTGTCCATTAAGGATCCGGAGGAAATACCAGAAATCTGTAGAAAATTGAAGCTGGACCTACCAGTTCTTCAACAACAAAAATCAACCGCAAGAAACGACATGGGGAGCAGACCATGGTCTAAAATGCCTGAGAAGAGACGGAAGACATGAAGCTTCTGGAGTAGATTACGAGAAGAAAGCAAAGGGAGGTAAAGAACAAAAAAAAGAGGGTCATCTGGAGCTGATTTTAGCTCCCACGATGGACTAGTATTCCTAAGTTCGGCGGAACGAAAGCTCGGACCTCATAGAACCTACAGATCATCGGACAGATGAGTATAGTATACTGCTGTTTATGTCATTTTGCTTTAAATGGTTGAGATTGAACATTGACTTCAAGTTGTGGTATCAATTATATGGACCTATATAAAGGGTTAAGGTCTAAGTTTGATAGGAGATGCTATAGAGACTCTAATAGTATTTTGGCAGGTATCAGGAGACTTTTACAAGATCCTTATGAACACTAAGGTAATGCCAAATTGAGACTCTTAAACGGTTAAAAATGTTTTATATGATATTCAATAATGACTGAGGAAACTACAGCTAAATAAATATGCTAGTCTTCGATATTATTTAGAATACAAGAAGAAGTAATGCTACTGCCTTTTCGGTTACTATGATGCAATGTTTAGTTAAAACTGAGAAAATTATTGTTCATTTGTTATGTTATTTTCTGTTATTAAATGTTTTTATCCAGGGTGTGCCATATAATGATAAATATGGGGGTAGAAAGACACGGTGGAAGAGAGGGAACAACAAGACACTATGATATAGTAAGGTACAGAGTATTTTTTACACATTAGATATATTTTTCAGAGGTGAGGTTGAGGGGCAAAGAGGAAAGGAGGGACTGAACAATAATGGCACATAACTTCATACTCCTTTCACACTGCAAGGGAGCTCAATACAGACACTAAAAGAAAAACTGCTATGTCACAATATCTGAAAACAAAAGCCAAAATAATATTTTTACAGGAGACACACTTTGTGAAGGCAAACATTCCAAAGTTTTGGTCGCACCACTTTCCACTACATTATCATGCTACAGCTGATTCCAAAAAAAGAGGGGTCTCAATTTTGATACATAGGTCCCTTGACTTAGTGACAGATAAGGTAATTAGGGATAAGGATGGACGCTTCGTAATAGTTCAGGGCACGTTCCAGGGCACAACGGTTACGCTTTGTAATATATACGCCCCCAATGAAACGCAGAATCTATTCTTCTCTAAGGTATCCTCATTGCTCACACAATGGTCACAGACTAGATTAATTTTGGCTGGTGACTTTAATGTTAATATGTCTTCTTTTGGTGGGTCAGACACTTTGAAAATAACAAACAAACAACACAGACACAACAGTATAGTCAAATCAATTAGACACTCACTGGAGGAACAAGGACTAGTAGACTCATGGGAGGTAGTGGGTAATTCAGACCACGACTACACTTACTACTCACCTGCCCATAAGACCTACAAGACGCTTGACTATATTTATGTCAGTCAAATCCTATCACCAAATTTAGTGACAACGGGCACTCAGGCATGTGTCTGGTCTGACCATTCACTCATTTATCTAGAGCTCACGGGACTTATACATTTTTCAAGACAACGGTCATGGACATACAACCCGACTTTACTGAAAGACCCTGAGATTTATGGCAGAATACAAAAGGCACTAACCGAATATTGGGATATAAATGTTAGTTCAGTTGACAATCCACTAATGACATGGGCCACCCACAAGTCTGTTTTGAGGGGACTGCTTATAAAGGAAAAAGCGATGAAGAATAAAAAAGTGACAGCACTAGTTAACACATTACAAGGGGAGGTTGAACAATTAGAGAAGGAACACCAGCACACATTATCTGAGAGAACATACAAGACACTGGTTATTAAAGGGACAGTAAGCCTTAAAAATAATGTTATATAATTCTGCACATAGTCTGTTATATTTAGTCAGCGCATCGGGCCAGCTGTATAGTCACAGCCCGGCCCGACCGCGCCATAGCACTAAGTGCAGCTCGCTCCTGTGACAGGAGCGAGCTGCACTTAGTCTTATGGCGCGGTCGTGCCGGGCTGTGACTATACAGCTGGCGCGATGCGCTGACTAAATATAACAGACCCGCTCAGCAGAGAGCGGGTCTGTAAAAGCGCCATACTTTTAACATATTAAAAGGGAAAAAAGGCATTTATAACTATAGCACTTAAATAATGTTATATAATTCTGCACTATGTGCAGAATTATATAACATTATTTTTAAGGTTTACTGTCCCTTTAAGAGAAGGGAATTAGCTAAGCTATTGAATGACGCTTCTATTAGAGCAGCTTTACGACTCAAGGCCCATTATTTTGTGTATGCAAATAAGCCGGATAGATATTTGGCACATAAGCTGAGGGGAAAAAAAAAAAATCTTCTCTATACCTAAGTTAGTTACACAGAAGGTGGATCTTACTTCGAACCCGCAGGAAATAGCAGACAGTTTTGCCCAATATTATGAACATCTATACTATGGGAATAAAGTAACAACAGGGAATATAGACACCCAAATATCTAAATTTTTGGACAGAGCTGATTTGAAAACTATTGAGGCTGGTGACCTAGAGAACCTTAATTCAAAGATAACAAGCTTGGAAGTATTGGGAGTACTTAAGGATCTAAAAGTAGGTAAAGCGGAGGGATCTGATGGATTGACGGGTGAATACTATAAACTCTTTAAGAAAGAACTGCTTCCCCATTTGACCAACTTTTGTAATGTGATCATGGAGGGTCAGGATTTACCTAGGGAAATGCTCCAAGCAAAGATTATTGGAATACCAAAGGGTGGGAAGAATGCTAAATTATGTCAAAATTACCGGCCAATCTCACTGATCAATCACAATATAAAAATCTTTGCTAAAATTATGGCTAACAGACTGAGACAGATTTTACCCTCGCTGATTCACCAAGACCAGGTGGGGTTTGTTCAAGACAGGGAAGCCCCAACAATGTCAAAAGAACCCTTACCTTACTAGATTATTTGAGCGCAACAGGGACACCAGCTCTACTCCTGTCGCTTGACGCGGAAAAAGCGTCGACAGGGTGGACTGGAAATTTATGTTTAAAGTATTATCGGCCATGAGATTTAGAGGAGCCTTCATACAAGTGCTAGGTTGTATTTACTCAGGGCTGACGGCGGTGGTGGGAGCGGCGGGATACTTGTCAAGGCAAATAGACATTCTGAATGGGACACGGCAGGGTTGTCCGTTGTCGCTGCTTCTATTCGCGATCTGTATTGAGCCACTGGCTGCGTGTATTAGGAACTCGAGAGAAATCTCGGGAGTGCAGGTAGTAACTTCTGAGTATAAATCTATGCTGTTTGCTGATGATGTTTTGCTGACACTTACCAAGCCAATGAGTTCATTACCGCATCTTTATAAAGTTTTAGGTGACTATTCAGAAATCTCAGGTTATAATATAAATTCTGATAAGTGTGAAGCGCTTGCGGTTAATCTACCCCCACACACTAAGAAAGTGATCGAGTTAAATTTTGCACTCTCTTGGGTAAAAAGTCATATCACATAGTCATATGACATATTTAGGAGTTAAAGTAGGTGACAAAATGACGGACTTATACAGATTAAATTATATCCCTTTTTATAACGCTATTAGAACTGACTTGAGGAAGTGGAGAAAAGGTAATTTCCAAAATTGATATACAGGTAGAACTAGCGCCTAGATTCGTTTACTTGCTGCACTATAAAAGACCCCCTAATCAGGTCCTATGAAGATAGATATGTGTGAATATTTATAGGTGCGCCTAAAAAAGGCTGAGGTAAACACCAGGTTTCTTTTCAAACACCACCTTAATATTCTAAGGTGTATTACTAAGTATGCAATAATCAGATAGATACAAAAATGAAAAAGTATAAAGACTTCTCTTTATTACCATACATCAGACCTAAATGACTCTTTAAAACATATATTTGAAAACAACGAAATTAAAATCAGTCGTACTCTGAGGTTCACTAAAAAATAACAAATATTTACAATAAAATTACTGTTCTATTAATGGAGAGATAGTCCAGAACTATTAAATTCTATTAATTAGGTGTTATTGGGTGTATCCAATAATCGAGAAAACAAGGAGATAAGTGGAATCTCCAGTGGTAATATACGTTAATTGGTGTGGAGCAATTCGAGTAATTTATCTCACTTCAAAAAACATATACAAACAAGTGGACTAAAAAAGTGAAAACCCACAGTGGGTGAAATACACAAATTAGCAATGAAAGAATTGGCAATAAAAAATAACAATCACAAAGCTTGTTGAAAAAACAGTCAAAAATATGCTGACGATATACAGTGTAGATTAAAAATTTTAAAAAATATAATGATGTGCACAGTGGAAAAAACGTCAAAAATATATATAAATATGTGAAAAAATATATTACCACCAAGATCAAATACCGGTATGATCTGAAAAAGGGGGAACCAATTGGTAAAAAGTATATATATATGTTGTGAAAAAAATGGAATGTATATTAAATAACCAAAGCCAACTGAATTTCTTGGCTATAATACCTACAAATACGGTTTAAAAACCATAGGATTTTGCTCCCATATAGATATAGTGAGAGGTGTACTACAACATTTTTCAAATAACAAAAGACAGATCTCAATAAAAGTAAATACAATAAATTCCAAAGTAAGCGAATAAAAAGTAGATTTATCAAATAAAGTGTCCAAAGTTCAAATTAGAAAACGAATCCGGATATTAGACAATAGTAGTAGAATGAACCAGATCTTTAATCCAGATAGTCTCCAAACCTGTGAAATGAATGCAAAATGCACTAAACAATGGGCTTATGGGAACTAAATCTATTGATAATAGACTCACTCAATTAGCCTTGGTCCTGGTTGTATATGAGCCTCACAAATCTTTCCAATCGTCTACGCGTTTCGGCCCTTGGATGGGGCCTTTTTCAAGACTGTCTTGAAAAAGGCAGTCTTGAAAAAGGTATTATAGCAAAGAAAGAAAGGCTTTGGTTATTTAATAGTATTATAGCAAAGAAAGAAAGGCTTTGGTTATTTAATATACATTCCATTTTTTTCACAACATATATATATACTTTTTACCAATTGGTTCCCCCTTTTTCAGATCATACCGGTATTTGATCTTGGTGGTAATATATTTTTTCACATATTTATATATATTTTTGACGTTTTTTCCACTGTGCACATCATTATATTTTTTCAACTTTTTAATCCACACTGTATATTGTCAGCATATTTTTGACTGTTTTTTCATTTTTTATTGCCAATTCTTTCATTGCTAATTTGTGTATTTCACCCACTGTGGGTTTTCACTTTTTTAGTCCACTTGTTTGTATATGTTTTTTGAAGTGAGATAAATTACTCGAATTGCTCCACACCAATTAACGTATATTACCACTGGAGATTCCACTTATCTCCTTGTTTTCTCGATTATTGGATACACCCAATAACACCTAATTAATAGAATTTAATAGTTCTGGACTATCTCTCCATTAATAGAACAGTGATTTTATTGTAAATATTTGTTATTTTTTAGTGAACCTCAGAGTACGACTGATTTTAATTTCATTGATTTCAAATATATGTTTTAAAGAGTCATTTAGGTCTGATGTATGGTAATAAAGAGAAGTCTTTATACTTTTTCATTTTTGTATCTACCTGATTATTGCCTACTTAGTAATACACCGTAGAATATTAAGGTGGTGTTTGAAAAGAAACCTGGTGTTTACCTCAGCCTTTTTTAGGCGCTCCTATAAACATTCACACAGAGAAAAGGTAATTTCTCATGGTATGGGAGACTTCTGTCTATCAAGATTAATGTTCTTCCTAGATTAATGTACCTATTTAGAGCCATACCGATTAGCATACCCCTCCTGGAGCTTGAAGCCCTGCAAGCTGATCTTTTAAAATTCTTGAGAGGGGATGGTAGGACAAGGATAGCCTCACAACTGTTGAAACTGCATAGACAGGTAGGAGGAGCGGGAGTCCCAAATTTAGTAGAATATTATCAGGCCTCCAGGCTGGCACAGAACGGTTATCTTAAGTAAACAACACAGTGGATTGGTGTGGCCACAAATAGAGGCGGAAATAGTGGTTAGCTCGAGAGCGGCAGATATTTTATGGGACCCAGAGGCACTCACAAAATTGGGGGAGTATAGGTCGCCAATAACAGAAGCAATTCGCTTGTGGAATAAGATCATGAGAGGTTTGCGGTTATGTAGGCCGGAATCATTACTAATGCCTGTTAGGTTCTTGTTGCCAAAGGATTTGAGAAGGTTAGCAGATAAGTGGGCGAACAAGGGTTTGTATAGGGTGGCCGACTTTCTACCTGGTCTCAAAATGCTCACGTTTAACCAAATTAGAGGTCAAATAGAGCCGGAACAGTTACATTTGTTTATGTACTTGCAGATTAGTTCAGCAATAGCAACATACACGTCATATAAACAGGCCCACCCACTCACAGAGCTTGAGAGAATGGTAGAGGCATCTTCTAGGGGAAAAAAATTGATCTCTCTGCTTTATGTATTAATCCAGAAAGCTAAATGTAATTCTAAGTTAGCCATGACAGAGAGATGGGAAAGCGACACAACAGAAAGGTGGGAGACAAGTGAATGGAGCGAATTGATGCTGAATTCTTATAAGGGTTTGATCAGCGCAGACATGAGAGAAAATTGTATCAAGGTAATGTTTAGATGGTACCTGACACCTGAAAGGACAGCTCACTTTGTCTCAACGCATAATGGACATTGTTATAGGGGATGTCAAGAAAGGGGCACATATAGACACATGTGGTGGGATTGTCAAGAAGTCCAACCACTATCAGAATTGATAGGCAATTTGTTGGAGGAGAGAGTGACCCTCACAATGTCACAAGCCTTATTACACGATAGGGTGAAACCATTCAACACGACAATCAACAAGTTTATCAGAATACTTTGCACATGTTTGAGAATTTGCATAGCCCGACATTGGAAAGTTGGGGTGCCCTCATGGCAGGAAGTGGTGGGAAAGATTACAGATACATACACCCTGTCGGAATTGGCTGCTTGGTCGCAGGGGCAACCAGAGCAGTTTCAGAAGATCTGATTTTACTGGATTTTGAGGTCAGAGTACTAATTGAGAAAGGTAGAAAGGTGATAGCAACAAAGGTGGAGATGTCTGGGGACATCTGACTTAATCGTGTCTTGAGACTTTGATCAAGGATATACCCCTAGAAAGGAAGTAGAGGATATCTATAGGTATAGTTACAATGTAATGTTTACTAGCTTTCATTAAGGTAAATATGGCACCACCTGGAGGGGGGGGGGGGGGCGTTAATTGAGGGGGGGGGGTTAGGGACAGTTAATATCTTATGTTACTATGAGTACAGGGCGGAATGGATACTATGAAGGATTAAGAATGCACAATGTCATTACCATCAGGATATTTTTCTAAATGGAAATTTTGTTGCTTTCTGTTCATTACATTTATTCTAAGATACAGCCTGTACAAATGTGTTCTTACGATTGACTTTGTCTTTGTTTTAACAATACTGTAATCAATAAAAATTATTTCAACTAAATATACAAACATGAACGATATCTGATACCTCAGTGGTTAAGGTCAGATTTACACACAACTATAAAAAGGAAATATACAATTACAATCCTAACACTTAATACATATTTAACAAAAATCAAATATCATATATATATATATATATATATATATATATATATATATATATATATATATTAAAACATATTTAAAAAACAATTGTTAATCAACTATCCAATAAAAACACATTATTTCAAAAAGGCAATATCAACCAATCCTGAACCGTTCTGTTTTTTTAGTTCCCTTTCGAGTTGTCCTGTGTGTTACAGTTCCCAAACAGGTCCGTTTCTGTGCATCATGATCACATGTTATTTTTCGTACAATGGGTAAAAAGGATAGTTGTCAAATTCATTTAGAATACATTCCAATGAGTCCCGTATTGAACTAAAGTATCAAATAGTTACCAAAAGAAAAGAATACATATATTAAGATACTTATAGCAAAAGATGTATACATTGAAATACTTATAACAAAGGTAAAAAATGTTTTTAGTCTGCTATTCTATGCAGACATTTTGCATGTTAATGCATATCTAATTTGCCTGATATATAAACTAATAGATAAAAAGAGAGAATTTTTTTTGACTATAGTGAAAAATATATGTGTTGGATAAAAATGTCACTATATCAACTATCCATTTATATCCTTTCTTTTTATTACAGGATATATATAAAATTTATATCCTATCTTATCTTATCTGTTAATGTGTAAATTATTTGAAAAAGACTTCTAAAAAATTATTGCAAAGTTGGATATATGGATCCATTAGATCGATCAAAGATATGTTAAAAATTGGATATCTTATCTGTTAATGTATACACTATCTTAGAAATGATTTTTTAAAATCATAGCGGACTTTTAGACAAATTTCAAATTATATCAAAAACAGAATTTATATTATTTATCTTATCTTATCTGTTTAGAATTCTCAATTTATATGAACAATAAGATTTATGTTTTGTATCTTTATCTTATCTTATATGTTTTGGATTCTCAGTTTATATAGACAATAAGATTTAAACAGGAAACAAAAATTCTAATATCCTGATTTTAGCCCCACTACATATAAGTCTTTAATGCTTGTTTTATCTTATCTGATCTGTTTACAAATTGTTCGAACAATTTAAATAAAAGCAGCAATTTTAGTATCCTTGTTTAAACCCTACTGTGCATAGGTTTTTAGTGTATGTATTCATTTAAGTTCTCTTTAGTCCAACTCTTTGGATATTTGACCCCCTCTCCAATGTACCGTGACCTTCTCTATTCCCACCCACAAAAAGCTTTCTTTTTTGAAAAATTGAGAATTATTACAATGTACCGGTATACCATGATCCTCATGTTCTTTATCTAATTTGTTTAAGTGATCTAGTATCCTTGTCTTAAAAAATCTCGAAGTTTGTCCTAAGTACTGGCTTTTGCACCCACATTGAAGCAACATTTTTTGTTTTGCATGTAATGAACTCCTTTATTTCATAGACCTTCCCTGTAACTGAAGAGGTAAAAGTTTTATTTGTCCTTTTAGTGTAATTACATCCTTTACACTTCCCACATGTATAGAATCCTATCAAATCATTAATTCGAATCAGCTTTTTGGGTGCTATCCCTTTTATCATGGATGGTGCAAATTTTTGTTTTAAATTGTGACCTTTTCTAAATATTATTGTTGGTTTTGTTGGTATGGTGGGACCCAGGAATTCATCATCTTTGAGGATGTGCCAATGTTTCTCTATGATTTTTTTTGATAGTAAAATGTTCAGTATTAAAAGTTGGACAAAGAGTTTTCTCTCTTTTTTTTGACTCAAAAGGTTAGATCGTTCTCTCTCTCTTACATCCAATCTCTCTTGTTCTAATATATGGTTCTTATAACCTTTCTCCAAAAATCTTTGTTTAAAGGACCAGTCAACACATTAAATTTGCATAATCAACAAATGCAAGATAACAAGACAATGCAATAGCCCTTAGTCTGAACTTCAAATGACTAGTAGTTTTTTTTATAACAAATTTCAAAGTTATGTATATTTCCACTCCCCTTGTACCATGTGATAGCAATCAGCCAATCACAAATGCATATACGTATAGTCTGTGAATTCTTACACATGCTCAGTAGGATCTGGTGACTCAAAAAGTGTAAATATAAACGAATGTGCACATTTTTTTTAAAGGAAGTAAATTTGAAAGTTGTTTAAAATTACATGCTGTATCTGAATCATGAAAATTTAATTTAACCTGAGTGTCCCTTTAAGTATGTTAGGTTGACTGTCATAATCATCCAATTTACTGCAGTTTCTGTGAATTTTTAAAAATTAGCCCTTCGGTACTGCTTTAAGTCAGTTAGGATGATGACAGCTGTTATGCTTTATATATGTGTTAGTGTCGCATTCTTTGAAAAAAGTTTTGCTCTGTATCTTATTGTCTTTAACCCTTTGAGTGCTAAGCACTTTCCCACCTGGGTGCTAAGATTTTTTAAGTTTTTTTTTAAGTTTTTTAATTTTTAAACAAAATTGTTTTAACTTTTTCTTCAGACCCCCAAGACTTACACTGTTGGAAAGGTTAGGTGTAGCTGCTTAGATGCCTGAGATACAGGCTTCTAAGCAGCATGCCCCCTGCTCCTATACTTAACATTGTTAAGTATAAATAAAGTTGCGCGGTGACGTCATCACGTTATTGCGCGTTACGTAACCACGCAAAACGTGAAGCCCCGGGTGATGCCTGTCACTCTACAGACATGATCCACGGGGTAGGAGCTGGTGGGAGCCCCCAGATCTCCCTCAAGTTGGGAGAGTGCTAGTGACGGCTCTGAGCCGTCATTAGCACCAGAGTGGGAAACTCTGTGACGGCTCAGTCATTAGCACTCAAAGGGTTAACATATAATGTCAAATCAAGAAAATGTATTGTACAATTGTTATATTCAAGGGTTAAGACAATTGAATTATTATTATTATTATTATTGAGCTTATCTACAAATTGACTGAGATTGGATTCTCCTCCTTTCCAAATACATTGCACATCATCAATGTATCTATGCCAGGACACCAGGTCCGCACCAAACTCAACACCATGCCAGATATTAATATCTTCAAAAAAATCCATGTAGATATTGGCATAGCTTGGCGTGAACCTGGTGCCAGTGCAGTGCCACAGATCGGCAAATAATGTTTATCATTGTACCAGAAGGAATTATGATGTAAGATGAAATCTATAGCTCTGATAATAAAATCCAGGAGACTGGGTTGTAAATTTGGGCCATTGGAGAGCTTCCATTTGACTGCTTCTATCCCTTTTTTATGGTCTATAATAGAATAAAGGGAAGTAACATCCATCGTCACCCAAATAAAACTATCTTCCCAAGTTGTGTTATTGAGAATTCGTAGAACATGTCTAGTGTCCTTTAAATATTATTTAGCCTTCTGAGCATATGGTTGAAGGAAGTAATCAATGAAGGCTGACAAGCTGGAGGTAAGTGAGTCAATGCCACTGATGATGGGCCTACCTGGTGGTCTAGTGGCATTTTTATGGACTTTGGGGGGAAGTATAATGGGGGGTTTTGAATCTTCCCTGTATAAAAAATCAAACTCTTCTTTAGAAATGAGTTTCTAGTTCTGAGCCTCTAATAAGAGGTTATATAATTCAGAAGTGAATTCCTTTTTAGGATTGTTTTTTAATATTGTATAGGTATCAGAATCGCCCAAAATTCTATTGGATTCTTCCATATAGTATTCCCTATCCATAATCACTATCCCTCCACCCTTGTCAGCCTCCCTGATGATGATATCTTCCCTTTTATTTTATTTACTTAATTTACCATTTTTATTTTTCCTAGGTAAATATTCAATATAGCACATCAGCATTCTACCGAAAACCTCAATGTTAGGGCCCTTACTGTGGCTAGGATAAAATCTCGAAGCATTCTTGAATTTGTTTCTAGGGTTATCTGCCTGGGTAGTTGTGGGGGGATTGTAAGCTAGTTTTGGTTGTTTGGCATAAAATCTTTTAACAGTTAAAATTCTTATGAATTTTTGTGCGTCAATAAACAGTTGGAATGTATATATCTTTTGCTATACGTATCTTAATATATGTATTCTTTTCTTTTGGTAACTATTTGATACTTTAGTTCAATACGGGACTCATTGGAATGTATTCTAAATGAATTTGACAACTATCCTTTTTACCCATTGGACGAAAAATAACATGTGATCATGATACACAGAAATGGACCTGTTTGGGAACTGTAACACGCAGGGCAACTCAAAAGGGTACTGAACTGTTCAGGATAGGTTGATATTGCCTTTTTGAAATAATGTGTTTTTATTGGATAGTTGATTAACAACTGTTTTTTAAATATGTTTTAATTAATTTAGATATATATATTTATCTGATATTTGATTTTTGTTAAATATGTATTAAGTGTTAGGATTGTAATTGTATATTTCCTTTTTTATAGTCGCGTGTAAATATGACCTTAACCAATGAGGTATCAAATATCGTTCATGATTGCATATTTAAGGCCACCTGCGATGCGGTATTGCATATGACTTTTTGTAAGCCATACTAAATTTTAACAGCTCTTGAAAAAGACGATAAATACGTTGAAATGCGTTGAGCCAAATAAACAACGCTATTTTTAAAGAAATTTGTTTTTTCTTTCCTGACCGTTTGTGGAATCACCTGTGGAGCCGTTAGTCTGATCTTATTCTGTGAGTATACTGCACTATTTTATCTATGTGTTTGGAAACACTATGCCAATGTGATATGCTCTAAACAGATAAAGACACAACTTATTTGGGAGAATCGTAAAGCACAGAAAGGAATTTTTGGAAGACTTCCAAGAACCAGTGCCTCTGCTTGCAATACATATCGATTATACAGCCTTTGAGAGAGACTGTTGGAAGGCAGCGATTCTGACTATAGGGGAGTACCCATCTGTATTGCATACATTTCTTTTTTCATGGAAGCTGTTGCCTCAGCGATGCATACTCTCTTTTCAAATTTAGAGAAATCGCTCCTACGTGAGTTGGATTCCCTATCTCAGATCATACGCACTGACCATGTCATAATGTCAGAGGTAGCAAAAGACACAAGCCCTATGATCTGCACTAATCTTAAGCAGCAGTCGCCTGACTATACACTTACCCCAGACGACCAATTGGATCTATAGCTGGAACTCGATAGAGTGGAGAATGCTGGTCTTTTCACATTGGCCTGCTCGCAGAGAGAGGGGGCTGAAGCCCAGAAGCGGGACTGTCCTCCTTTGTGGGACCACTGGCTGAGCCTGACAAGGGTGGAGGGAGAGGCGACAGACAACTGGGCAGACACCTGTTACAAGATATGGGAGGGCGATCGATGTACACTGACAGCTAGATCGCTACAAAAGCGGATGACATCAGCCGGCTCGTTTGGAGAGTTGCAGTATTGTGGTGATCAGACTGCTTCTGAGACTGCCTTGGAGATACACCGGCTATGTTACATGGAGCTATTTGTTGCCGTGAATCTAGGAGCTTGAGATAGAGAACGCAATGCAATATGGTGGTATTTCTTAACTTTGGTTATAATTCCTGAAGCAGCTAGACGTGCTACACCTGATATACCGCTAGTAATCTCTTCCAAAACAGTACCAGCGTGCTGGAGTACCGGTGTAGGGTACGATATTGGACCCCAGGTGAAAGTGACTACATACATCAATTACAGCCCTAGCGGGATACTTCTTTTCTTTACTTAAGAGACCTATTTATGAAGACCATTCGGTCTGAAGCCTTGGACCTTTGGATATATGTGAGAACTTGGATTAAACTGATAGTTGCAGCCCACTTAAAGTAGTTAGATCTTACAGATACAAGGAGTATCAATCCTAGGATTGATGGAATGTACACCTGTGTAGCACTCTTTCCCTATTTAACAATGGCAAGAGTTGGACAAGGTATAGTAGTCTAGAATAGGAGGAGTAAGTGTGGATGAATTAAAATATAACCTTTATTGGTAAATTTAAAAAAAGCAACAACAAAAACAATCTACACACATACTCAGTTAAAAATTGCAGGATTGGGTCTGATTAAATTATATCTGTTTTCACAGAAAATTTGGGTGGTTGTGATGTGTATATAGAGAAAAACTTGGATCAATAGTCCAATTTCACGTTGTGGTATTCTTAGTACTTATATGTTGTTAGATATTGGTAACACTGGAGTGGTATCGGTAAAGCTATTATGCTTTGATATTTACTCTGTTTTGAGTCTGATATTGATACTCGGCTATAAAAGAATAGCCTTTGGTTAACTTGATTTTGTTATTGCACTTATTTTAATAAGTGCAATATTATTTCTAACACGTGATTCGTGTAATTAATGTTGTAACAAAGTGCTTGTAAAACGTTTCAATTGTACCCCATTGTTTGGAAGTTTATTTGTATATTAAATGTGTACAATATCTGATTGATAGTTAACTGTATAGAATAGTTATTTGTTACACTTTTTGTCTAGTTTCTGCTATAGTTAGCACAGTATTTGTGTTGGCTGCATGAGCACGAGTTTCTATCAATTGTGCACTTGTTTTGCTAACCTTTGATGTTAGATGTAATAACTTTCTTGAATGACTTTATTATTTTTGGTTTTTATTGTAATATTTCACCTTAGTGACTTGTAATTCTGTTAACATCTTTATTCACCTCAATATTTTTATTGAGATTGTATTTTGTTTATTTCATTTTCAGAGTCATTACAATTATATGAATTTGATACAGAGCTGCTGCAGAGTAGCTGCTATTCGTTAATTTAGCTTGGCTTAGCTTATATTAAAGATAGGCTAGTTGGTATATGTTGCCGGGCTAAAAGTTAGATATTTAAAAGTCTGAGTGCTGATCTCAAACTCACAATTTGCAGTATTATATATATATTTTGATACTTCAAATTTCTTAACCGTACGTTTGGATCAACACTGGGCTTCCAATATATATGCCGGTTCTATTTTCTAAAGTTATAATAGCTCAGCTTATGCTAAAAAATAGGATGCGTAATATTTATTGTGGAATTGTACAGCAAATATTATGCAATAAATACTGGGCTCTTGCTGTAACTGTCAGTTCAGTTCCACTTATCAAGTTAGCTTGGCTTAGCTTGTACCGAAAAATAACAAGTTGATAGGTGTTACCACTCTAGTTTTTAAGCGTTTTTGGCAAGCTGAGTGCTGATCTAAAGCTGACAATTTGCGGTATTGGGTCTGCCTTCGAGTTCCGTATTTTTTTACCGCTTGTCTGCAGTCAACACTGAGTACTCGCTCTAAATGCCGGTTCTATGTCTAATACAGTTACTGGGTTAATCTCTATATAAATTAATTTAAGTCAATATTGTGCACAACCACAATTTTTATGCTATAAAGACCACCATTCCTGCTAAATAAAAAATGCTACACGGCATTTAACAAACATTCCCTAACATGTTTCGCCACTATCGTGGCTTTTTCAAAGGGTACGGCGCGGCCATAGAGGTGTCTTTTTATTGGCTCGCACTGCTCCTCCTATTGGATCTTATTCAACCAATTGGATGGGTCCTTACAACGGACCAATCTAGAAATGAAAGACAGCTTGTGTGTATCACAAGGATAATGTTATTGGATATGGCTGTCTTATCATTCCTTTATTGTGTATAGATTTCCAATTCAATGAGATGTTATGACACAAGGAATTTTTATTACGTTTTTTTATTTTATTTTGTTATAATTTGACAGCACAGAAGCGGGAGAGAAAAAAGAGAAGAGATTTTAGGAGAATACTGCTGAAAGCAGGAGATTGGTATCTTTCATGAAACATATTATTCATGAACATTTTATACAAAGTGTTTTACTTATAATTATTTGTTTTAGCAGATTTAATTTACTGATGAGGATCGTTATAAACTTCTCAGTTAGATCTTTTGGAGGGATGGAAGTGTTAACAAAAAAATATCTGATTAAATCTTTCATTAATTGCAACACTACTGGGGTAATTTATGCCTTACAGTGCAAATGTCCCAAAACTTATGTTGGAATGACGACACGTAAATTACGAACAAGACTGCAAGAACACGTGCGGAATATTAGAAATGCAGCCAAAGATTTAAAGAACAACAAGGCCATTACATCAGTAGCACAACACTTTTACAAATTCCATCAAGGAAAGGCAGAGGGGCTAAAATGTTTTGGCATATATAAAATTAATCTTGGAATCAGAGGTGGAGACAAAGAAACCATCTTACTTCAACATGAAAGCAGATGGATCTATCTGCTTAACTCTATACAACCCAATGGGTTAAATGAACATAATAATTATTTTTCATACCTGTAGATACAGAGTGGATGACAATAATTTTGAACAAATATAAAAGAACTTAACAGAAATAAGAAACAAAACAAATCAGGAAGATCTTGTAGTAGAAATGATAAAACATATACATATACATTATAATATTTATAATAACACGCATTACAGTATCACTAATAACAACACGTATTGCAGTACTTATCATAGCACCAATTATATCACATTACTACATTTACACATATAACTAAATCACAGATCACTATTATTTCACGAACCCCAACCCACTACTCACACTTGTCACACCATGACACAATCTATTTATTTTACTCCTCACCTTTTTTTATTATTTAATTTTTAATTTTTAATTTTCACTTTTTATTCCTTACCCCAAATCACATATCACCTTGAATAAAAGAAAAAAATGAAAAAAATAATACAAAAACCCAAAACATGATAATATCCTATCACTTATACACACCTATTGGTTCATTAGTTTTCCACATTTACACACTATAATGGATATTATATTCCATCTATCCATTCACTGTTTCAACCACATCCAATGCAACCAAACATCACTTTAAGAAACAGGATACATTATTCAGACCCTCTTTAAATAATTTTTATGTTTATTATTATTACTCCGTAGAAATTATGCATAATTTTCTTCTTATATCACACATTTTTGGAATCCATACTGAGTTAATAAAATAAGGCTCTTATTTCTAAGTACATAGCCTGTATAATATCCTTTGTGCCTGCATTTAAATTCCAGCAGGCAACGTTACTAATATCGATAATCAGAGTTTATATGGGTTTGTGGTAATAGTATACATTAAACCTGTCAAACTTTAAATCATTTAAGTAATTATTATAATCACAATAGAATGTTTCGAGATGTCTGTTAAGAATTAAAAATCCATCTTTATATTTCTTTTATTTGTGCACTTATGCAAATGTCCTTTGGATAATCATATTGAAGTTCAAAATTATGACAAAATTGCAAAAGTTGTTAACACTTCCATCCCTCCAAAAGATCTAACTGAGAAGTTTATAACGATCCTCATCAGTAAATTAAATCTGCTAAAACAAATAATTATAAGTAAAACACTTTGTATAAAATGTTCATGAATAATATATGTTTCATGAAAGATACCAATCTCCTGCTTTCAGCAGTATTCTCCTAAAATCTCTTCTCTTTTTTCTCTCCCGCTTCTGTGCTGTCAAATTATAACAAAATAAAATAAAAAACGTAATAAAAATTCCTTGTGTCATAACATCTCATTGAATTGGAAATCTATACACAATAAAGGAATAATAAGACAGCCATATCCAATAACATTATCCTTGTGATACACACAAGCTGTCTTTCATTTCTAGATTGGTCCGTTGTAAGGACCCATCCAATTGGTTGAATAAGATCCAATAGGAGGAGCAGTGCGAGCCAATAAAAAGACACCTCTATGGCCGCGCCGTACCCTTTGAAAAAGCCACGATAGTGGCGAAACATGTTAGGGAATGTTTGTTAAATGCCGTGTAGCATTTTTTATTTAGCAGGAATGGTGGTCTTTATAGCATAAAAATTGTGGTTGTGCACAATATTGACTTAAATTAATTTATATAGAGATTAACCCAGTAACTGTATTAGACATAGAACCGGCATTTAGAGCGAGTACTCAGTGTTGACTGCAGACAAGCGGTAAAAAAATACGGAACTCGAAGGCAGACCCAATACCGCAAATTGTCAGCTTTAGATCAGCACTCAGCTTGCCAAAAACGCTTAAAAACTAGAGTGGTAACACCTATCAACTTGTTATTTTTCGGTACAAGCTAAGCCAAGCTAACTTGATAAGTGGAACTGAACTGACAGTTACAGCAAGAGCCCAGTATTTATTGCATAATATTTGCTGTACAATTCCACAATAAATATTACGCATCCTATTTTTTAGCATAAGCTGAGCTATTATAACTTTAGAAAATAGAACCGGCATATATATTGGAAGCCCAGTGTTGATCCAAACGTACGGTTAAGAAATTTGAAGTATCAAAATATATATATAATACTGCAAATTGTGAGTTTGAGATCAGCACTCAGACTTTTAAATATCTAACTTTTAGCCCGGCAACATATACCAACTAGCCTATCTTTAATATAAGCTAAGCCAAGCTAAATTAACGAATAGCAGCTACTCTGCAGCAGCTCTGTATCAAATTCATATAATTGTAATGACTCTGAAAATGAAATAAACAAAATACAATCTCAATAAAAATATTGAGGTGAATAAAGATGTTAACAGAATTACAAGTCACTAAGGTGAAATATTACAATAAAAACCAAAAATAATAAAGTCATTCAAGAAAGTTATTACATCTAACATCAAAGGTTAGCAAAACAAGTGCACAATTGATAGAAACTCGTGCTCATGCAGCCAACACAAATACTGTGCTAACTATAGCAGAAACTAGACAAAAAGTGTAACAAATAACTATTCTATACAGTTAACTATCAATCAGATATTGTACACATTTAATATACAAATAAACTTCCAAACAATGGGGTACAATTGAAACGTTTTACAAGCACTTTGTTACAACATTAATTACACGAATCACGTGTTAGAAATAATATTGCACTTATTAAAATAAGTGCAATAACAAAATCAAGTTAACCAAAGGCTATTCTTTTATAGCCGAGTATCAATATCAGACTCAAAACAGAGTAAATATCAAAGCATAATAGCTTTACCGATACCACTCCAGTGTTACCAATATCTAACAACATATAAGTACTAAGAATACCACAACGTGAAATTGGACTATTGATCCAAGTTTTTCTCTATATACACATCACAACCACCCAAATTTTCTGTGAAAACAGATATAATTTAATCAGACCCAATCCTGCAATTTTTAACTGAGTATGTGTGTAGATTGTTTTTGTTTTTGCTTTTTTTAAATTTACCAATAAAGGTTATATTTTAATTCATCCACACTTACTCCTCCTATTCTAGACTACTATACCTTGTCCAACTCTTGCCATTGTTAAATAGGGAAAGAGTGCTACACAGGTGTACATTCCATCAATCCTAGGATTGATACTCCTTGTCTCAAATAACCAGTACACAGCACCTCAGCCACTCTACAGATAAAAAATCTGGATCATAGATAGATTTATACAAACAAAGTACATTTACCAGTCCAGAGAACAATAGGCTACCCTATTTTGTAAATTTGTGCAGTGCCATTAGTATTTTGGAGATCTTACAGATAACAACTTTAACACTTGGCACAGTATTTACTAGATATCTCCTTTCTTATATTTTAACCACCTTACTGAGTACATATTTGTTGTTATCCGTAAGCTTACTGTTTTTTTGTACCAATATACAATCTGTGTATATTTATATGTGTGTTACTCTAAACACTTAGAGATGTTCATTTACCCTATAAATAATTTTCTTCGATATAACTGTACACATTTATGTTGACACGATCTGACACCATATTATACAAGACATGTGGGCGTTATGATTGCTAGCATCAGATCATTGCCTCTTGTAGCTGCCTTAGACTTACCAATGTTTGTTAGAACCTTATTTTCTAGTTAATTTTCCCTGTATAGTCCTAAGTTGATAATTGTGCGGGATGGAGAGTTATCTATCAGACACAATTTTGTTTGAATAGGGAATACTAATAATGTTTCTAGTTGGGGCACTGTATATATATATTTATTGCAGTCATTACATACCTCAACAACACATGTAGTTATAAATAATACCTAGGTCTGCAATAAGTGTTGTTTACATCGAGTAACTTGAGTTTTTCAACTGATTGCCTTCACTTCTTATTATAGCTATCCAGTTCTTCAAAGGATGATTAGCTTCTAGCATATGTGGCCACACTGGATTTTGATTTATGCTTTCTCATGTTAGCATCGCACTTGTGCTCAATTATGCTTCAATGATGGTAGGTCAGATAATTAGAAAGATATTGTCAACCCCGATTAGTTTGGAACACAATTTAATATTAAACTGTATTGCCTACTATCTATCTATAGAAATATATTGTTAGAACAGCACTATTTGGGCCATTGGAGAGCTTCCATTTGACTGCTTCTATCCCTTTTTTATGGTCTATAATAGAATAAAGGGAAGTAACATCCATCGTCACCCAAATAAAACTATCTTCCCAAGTTGTGTTATTGAGAATTTGTAGAACATGTCTAGTGTCCTTTAAATATTATTTAGCCTTCTGAGCATATGGTTGAAGGAAGTAATCAATGAAGGCTGACAAGCTGGAGGTAAGTGAGTCAATGCCACTGATGATGGGCCTACCTGGTGGTCTAGTGGCATTTTTATGGACTTTGGGGGGAAGTATAATGGGGGGTTTTGAATCTTCCCTGTATAAAAAATCAAACTCTTCTTTAGAAATGAGTTTCTAGTTCTGAGCCTCTAATAAGAGGTTATATAATTCAGAAGTGAATTCCTTTTTAGGATTGTTTTTTAATATTGTATAGGTATCAGAATCGCCCAAAATTCTATTGGATTCTTCCATATAGTATTCCCTATCCATAATCACTATCCCTCCACCCTTGTCAGCCTCCCTGATGATGATATCTTCCCTTTTATTTTATTTACTTAATTTACCATTTTTATTTTTCCTAGGTAAATATTCAATATAGCACATCAGCATTCTACCGAAAACCTCAATGTTAGGGCCCTTACTGTGGCTAGGATAAAATCTCGAAGCATTCTTGAATTTGTTTCTAGGGTTATCTGCCTGGGTAGTTGTGGGGGGATTGTAAGCTAGTTTTGGTTGTTTGGCATAAAATCTTTTAACAGTTAAAATTCTTATGAATTTTTGTGCGTCAATAAACAGTTGGAATG